>NC_141883.1:19888715-20191745 GCF_030686135.1 Camelina sativa
ATATAAGCTTTTTAAAAATACTTACTAATGTCAACAATAACAGTAAAAATTTATATGTTTAATTTCATTACACCAAAGAAACCATAACTTATAGTATAATCATTATTTTTGTATTCTTACCAAAAAAAATCATTATTTGTGTGTCATTTCACTTACTTTATGTTATAGATAAAAAAACAATTATATAAACCCAGCATCATTCTTCCCATCTAGAGGTCATTTCTAATCTTGTCTCCTAACAACATGTTGAACTCCACTTGTTTTTATCCCTCCAACGTCATGGGTCCCTTCCACGTTATGACCTCTACCTGGAAACACTCACACACTCGTTCCTTCCTATGCAAGAAAATTGAAAAATATTACATTATATACATATGTTAATAGAACAGAACTAAACTAATATCTAGCAGCAAGTGAAGTAGCTTACTAGAAAAACAACAAAAATGATCATGAGGCTGAGAATTGCTTAATTTGATCAAAGTTTCTCTCGCATCATGAAGCTTATCGTTAGCGTAACCATATTTTACAGTAACCTCCTTCAGTATTTCTTTTAATTTTTTTGTATCTTCCTCTATATCATGAATGTGTCTCATGACCTTTAGGTCACCCTCATGATCTTTGTCACCAGCTCCAATGCCTGCTTAGCATGAAGTTTTTTCACCAGCTCACGGGCTTTCTTATGTAACTCATATTTTTCCCTTTGTGAAATAATACCAAACTTGATCATTAGTTATCCTTCAAAGTGAATGATTTTTCAGACAATTACAAAAGCTTACCTGTTGTTGTTTTGCCAATTTCTTCATGTCTTCGTCAGCTTTGTTTTGCTTTTGAATAGACGTTAAGTTATGTGAAAAATAATTAAAATATTTTCACAAATCGAGAAGCTTTTTCTTGTTACAGAAAAATTTCAACTAAATGATGTGAATGTTACCTTCTGTTTCTGCCATTGAAACTTTTTCTTCGTTACCTTTTGTTTCTGCCATTGAAATTTTTTCTTCGTTACCTTCTGTTTCTGCCATTCACATCATTTAGTTGAATTTTTCTGTAATAAGAAAAATCTTTCTTGATTCGTAAAAATCTTTGAATTATTTGTCACATAACTTAATGACTATTCAAGAGCAAAACAAAGCTGACGAGACATGATGAAATTGGCAAAACAAGAACAGATAAGCTTTTGTTTACTGTCTGAAAAATCATTCACTTTGAAGGGTAACTAATGATCAAGTTTTGGTGTTACTTAACAAAGGTAAAAAGATGAGTTACATAAGAAACCCCGTGAGCTAGTGAAAAAACTCCATGCTAAGAAAGCATTGGAGCTGGAGATAGAGATCATGAGGGGTGACCTACAGGTCATGAGACACATTCATGATATGAAGGAAAATACAGAAAAATTAAAGAAAATACTGAAGGAGGTTACTATAATATATGGTTATGCTAACGATGAGCTTCATGATGCGAGCAAAGCTTTGATCAAATTAAGCAATTCTCAGCCTCATGATCATTTTTGCTATTGGTCTAGTGAGGTACTTCACTTGCTGCTAGGTATTAGTTTAGTTATGTTCTATTAACATATGTATGTAATGTAATATCTTTCAATTTTCTTGCATAGGAAGGAACGAGTATGCCAGTGCTCCGAGGTAGAGGTCATGACGTGGAAGGGACCCATGACGTTGGAGAGACATAACGAGTTCCAACAAGCGGAGTTCAACATGTAGTTAGGAGAGAAGATTAGAAATGACCTCCAGATGGGAAGAATGATGTTGAGTTTCTATAATTGTTTTTATTTATAACATAAAGTAAGTAAGTGACACACAAATAATGATTTTTTTTGTAAGAATACAAAGTAACGATTATACTACATTAAACATATAATTTTTACTATTATTATTGACATTAGTAAGTATTTTTAAAATGCTTATATCATATTTTTGCATCTTGTTAAAAGAATGGTGAATATTTTCGTTTAATAATATACATCACTCTATTCTATCACAAGCTGAAATGAAAATCTTTTATAATAAAATTGGTCAATTAAAAAGCTTTTACAAGGTTTTATACGTTGTCTTTAAGATCTGTTTAAATCCTTAAACATTTAAACAACCTTATAAACGAGATAAAAACATTTATAAGGGGTTTTAAGAATATGAAAAAACCTTATCTTTCTTACTAAGTTATCTCTCTCTCTATCTCTTGCTCTCTTAGACAAGATTTACTTTATATGTGATAGTATATATAACAAAGATGATCTTTATCATATACAAAGAGAAATTTCTACACATTTGAAACATTTACCTTTTTCTTTGATCTCTTTCCTTTCTTACTCTTCTTATATTTTACTTATATATCTGGTATTGATTCGTATTAAACAACCCCACTTGTTTGGTTTCACTGTCTTTAATCATTTTCTTAAAAAATATGGAACAATCATTTCTTCAAACAATCCCACAAAATAGACGAACAAATATGCTTTGTGTCCATGGAAAGGGATTTTGAGCAAATATGTTGACATCAGTATGGCGCTTGAGACAAAAATGAGAGAGGGATGAATTGATCAAAGACATATAATAAAAGTAAGTGTGTTTTTCTTAGTATGAAATCAAGTTTTGCCTGGTTTAGTGTTCAAATTGTGATGGGTGAGATGAATTGGGAGGAATCCATGGGCTGTTTTCCTAGATTGTTGGCTTGTGAGGTTGTGTTGTTTGTGATTATTTGTATGGAAAGCAAGTATTGTGGAGATTTAGAGTTTTAGGGCCAGGAGAGGCTGAAGGATAAGCCTAACTCATGGTTGTAGGCTTGGTGTCGTTCGAAACAATGATGGTTTCGGTCGACACCAACACCTGCGTATGGACTACTTGGACTGATTCGAGATGGCTGCTTCAAGTCAACGTTTGGAGAATATAACAAAATCTGATTTGGCTGGAATTTGGTGGGTAGCTTTGTGGCGCTACAAGCTTCATATCCAACGATGGGTTGGTTAGATGAACGATTCAGTTGTGAATTAACCGAGTGTTAATATGGAGGTTTTGCTTGGAATGTTTTATGGCAAGATTGGGGGTGTCGAGCGACTCCAACATTTTGTTGTGTGCTTGGTCGTGGAAGAACAGCTGGAGTTAGTTTTTGTCGAAGGAAGATCGTTGGAGGTGATACCGAGGGCGTTCGTGTCGACCAAGGTGTTGATCGACACATCCGTTTCTTTTCCTATCCCCCGCCCCGGCATAGCGCTTCGCTTCCGGTTCAAATCGTTCATTTTGAAAAAAATTGAAACCCTTTTTATTATATATTGTTAAATTAATTAGTTCAACTAAAAACCCGAATTAATCTCGTAGTATACCGTAGAACTATATTTGTTTAACACAATCTTAACTAAATCAGTTTAATCCGACATACATTATATTGGTATTGTTAAACATATTAAAACAAAAATTTAACATGTACTAAAGTATCAGATTAATGATATTATTACTTTTTAGTATTATTGGTTCAAACTCGTCCTGTCATATATATAACTTGTCATGCAATATAACTCATCTATGTTATTAAAATATTTCATATTTATTACTATTCATAATTTTAAAATTTCTATTAAGTTTAAATATATCAGCTATATATTTTAAACTTCTTAAAAATTTAAATTTACTATATAAGGTAAATTTACCGTATATGTATGTTCAACATATACATTTTATATCAATTGAGTATAATACATGTCCGTTTTGAAAAAAAAATCAAATCAAAATATATGCAGAAAAAGATACACTTCTATTAACTTTATATATTATATGATGATTCATAACAATTTAAAATTAAAATCAATCAAAATTATATGAGAATAAAGAAATTTAAATCTGGATTAAATCCTCTACATATTTATATTAATTGTTGAATGTTATATATATCTATATATAGATATTTAAAATATTTTAGTTGTGTTTAGTTATAAGGATAGTGGAGAGAATCAACTCAAGTTGTTTGGATATAAATGTAAGCATTGACAATCATTGTAAATAAGTAAAAAATGAGGATTTATTTACTAAAGTTGCTGCAAAAATTACTAGTATAGAATCTATAGGTAGATTATATTGTGTTGCATGGCTTACCTAATTAAATATAACATTTTCAGCATTTAAAATTTGTAAAATTTCCTAAAAGAAATGAAACGAATAGCCCTGGGCGTTCGGATATCGGGTTGGTTTCGGGTCGGGTAATTTGGATTTTGGATAATTTGGGTATTGATTCTAATATCCATACGAATTATTAGGCATAATTGTTCCGATGTTGGGTTGGTTTCGGATCGGGTAATTCGGATTTCGGGTAATTTGGATATTGATTCTAACATCCATACGGACAATTTATAAAATTCGGATCGGATTTCGGGTCGGGTTTTCATGTATCAGATACTGTTTTCGGATATTGCGAACCTGATTATTATTTTCATATCCGATAAATCCGAAATTTTGGGGGAAAAAAGCCAATAACATCTTAAAATGTCTAAAACCATGTCGATAACATCTTAAAAAAATTGAAAACCATGCCAATAAGGTAATAACATCCTAAAAAGGTAAATCACCATCCAAAATAACAAAGCCAAGTAGAAAGATAAAACCAAAGTAAATCACCATCCTAAAATTTGAAACCAAAGTAGAGCACCATCCAAAAGAACAAAAGATAAGCAGAAAGATAAAAGATGATCTTGCATTAACGACCTCCAATGCAAGCCATCAACAACGACCTCCTCAAGCTTCTTCTTAGTCCCATACTACAACTTCTTCATGTCCCTAACACAACAAAGAAACAAATTCTTAGTTAAAAATCAGTTTAAGCATCGGCTTTTCATTTAACTTCTTCATGTCCCTAACATAAATCAAACATCAAATGATAATCGGGTACCTTACATTCGAGTGATGTGTTTATGCAAGTCTTCTAGTTTAAGTCTTGACATTCAAACTCTGAAAAGAAAGAGAAATAGTAAGTGATAAAGTGTTATCCATTTAAACTAGTAAGAATGAATTAAGTCGGTTTGGCCATACCTTTTTCAAGTTTATCAAGCAGTTCAATGTCGGCAAGCAATTGTGTATTCATAACAACTGCTTTCTCACCTAAGTGATTCTTATTCTTCATCCACTGTTGCGTGCATATCAAAACTTCTACCATGTAATGCGTTAAACAACTTCTGTGTGGCTATATGACCCTCCCACAAGTACTAAATGCACTTTCAGATGCAACTGATGACACCTGCATTGCAAGAACATCCCTAGCTATTTCTGACAAAACAGGATAACTACCACTATTGAGCCTCCACCAAGACAATACATCCCACTCTGATCCAACAATAGTTCTAGGATTTTCAACTTTTTCCTTCAAGTATACATCCAACTCATCCCTACCATCATCAACCCCAATCTCATCAACCAACTCCTTATACGCAAAGTCCATTCTCTCATACCCCATACTATCAGACATTAAATCAGTGGACTCACCTTGGCTAAGAGAAGTCGATGTCTGAGTAGAAGACTGTGATGATTGACCACTTGGTACTTTCTGGAGATGATTGCTATACTCTTTAAACAAAGATGTCAAAAAGGTTGTGATTGATTCACTCATCTCCTTAGAATCAGTTGTGTCTTTCCCATAAAGCTTGTCAAAGCACATCTTAGCAAATTGCATTTTTTTGCGTGGATCGAACACACTTGCAACAATCAGAAAAACATTGATGTTTCTCATTCCATCCCAGTACTTATCAAACTTCAGCAACATAGCATCCGCTTTTGATTTCAAGTCACTATCAATACTATTGCTTAGTGACATCAAATTCCTCTCTATAGTCACTATCTCTCCATAACACTAATAAGAAGCAACTAAAGTTGAAGCAGACACAACCAAAGTATAATTGTAGAAAATGATTAGAAATCTAACTAACCTTTCTACGACATTCCAATCAGCTCTTTTAGGAGGCCCAATCTTTTTTTTCCCATTCTCAACCTCATTGAAGTAGTCATTGTACATCTTGTCTTCTGCCTCCATTCTATCAAATGCCACTCTAAAATCAATAGCTCTTGACAACATTAAGTATGTAGAATTCCACCTTGTTTTGATGTCCAAGGGTAAACTCCCTCTAGTCATCTTCCCTGACACAACTTTTTGTTCAAATGAATCACATCTTGAAGTAGAAGACCTCACATACTGAACTGCATTGCGTATGGCTGTCACATTTTGACTCAATTCATGCAACCCGTCCCTAACAATCAAATTGAGTATGTGTGCACAACACCTCATATGCATACACTCTCCATTTAAAACAAATGCCTCACTATTCCTTAAGCTGAATGCCTCCTGAAATTTTTTCAAAGCAGAAGTATTTGTAGTTGCATTGTCAACTGTCACAGTTAAAATCTTCTCTATACCCCACTCAGCCAAACAGTCAAGAAGAACTCGTGATATTGTTGCTCCTTTGTGATCTGTGATATACTTAAACCCAATAGTGAGCTTCCTCAATCGCCAAGAAACATCAATGAAGTGTGCAGTTATTACTATGTAACTAGCACCTGTAGCTTTAGCAACCCATATGTCAATTGTCAACGAGACTCTTGGCTTACTAGCAACAATCCAAGTTTTCAGAGATGCTTTCATCTCTACATACATTCTAACAATGTCCTTTGTAGCTGTTCTTCTGGAATGTGGTTTCTAGAGGTTGACTTTGTTGCAGAAATGTTTCCAACCGATGCTTTCAATGAAAGCAAGTGGCAACTCTGACAGCACAGTCATCTCATTCGAAGCCTCCCTGAAAACTTCTTCTGTAACTTTTCCACTCTGAAGTTGTCCATGATAGTTAATCACAGTCTGTGATTGTTTCTGTCTCCATGCTTGAAAATGCTTGCAGCTCTCCATATGAGCCTTCAAGTGAGAAGTCCCTGATTTTGAATCACAACCGTAAGACTTGTGGCAGTAATTGCACTTACATCTCTTAACATTGTCATCAAATCTCGTGAAATGTCCCCAGACAGTAGATCTTGTACTCGGTTTTCTCTTTGGTTGGTCCGGTTGTGAAGTAACTCCACCATCTGCTGGAGCATCTTTCCTTTTGTTTCCACTCTCAGGTATCAAATTTGGGTCATCTTTCTCCTTGTCAATTAGGCATGGACATAAAATCCGAACTCGATTACCCAACCCGGAACCCTACCCGAAAAACCGGGTTTGGGTTGAGTTCGGATATAGCTATAAAACCCTATTGGGTTCTATTTTTTAGAACCCGTGGGTTCGGGTTAGGGTTGGGTAATACCCGATACCCGTTCGGGTACCCATCGGACCCGAGGAACATAACACTCAACATATGAAGCATTTAGGGTTATTAGTATCTACCTTTTGTTTTGTAATTTGTTTGTTGATTCAGTTTCCTAAAATCTCTCGAGGTTTGATTTCATATATATTCATCATCTAAGATTCTAAATTCCAAAGAAAAACCTGGAAACCCTTCCTGCTGCTAACTTTGTGGAGACCTTATCAACGCCGTCGAAGGAGATAAACTCATCACCGTCAGCCTTGTCGCAAAATCATTCAGAGGTATGACTTCTGATTTTTTAGGGTTCTTCTTTCTCTCAATTCTGTGATTCTTTTTTGATTCAAACGACAAACAAAATTAGATTTTTGAATTGATTTTTCTTAAATTTGATTGCTAATTGCTTTTTGTTAAACGATTTCTGCTAATTAGATTGTTAAATTGATTTTTGTCTCTAGATTGTTACTAGATTTGATTGTCATACTAAATAGAATGTTTACTTTAATGTCTCTAGATTGTTACTAGATTTGTTACTAATTTTGTCATCTTCTTGTGTTGTTAGTTGTTACTGGTTTTGTAATTTTCTTAATCTACTGATTAACGATTCTAAAGATTAATTGGTTTGTTTCTGTTTTTAAAATGCAGATGGCGTCTTCTTCTGAGCCAAATCCTCCCGATGATAATGTTGAAGTTGAACTAAGTGGATCCGATTCTGAATCTGATGATGATGTTCAAACTCCTGGTTCCGAAAATAAGAGGAAGAGGAAAGAGAGAGTTAGTGACGATGGAGGAGGTAATAGTTCTGGTAAGAAGATTAAGACAAGATCATGGGTTTGGGATCACTTCACCAAGATGGGACCAAAACAGGACAAATGCCAATGCCATTACTGTGGGAGAAACTTGGCTTGTGAGACTAAAAATGGCACTTCTACAATGAAGAAGCATCTGGAATTGTTCTGCAAACAATACAAGGTATGGAAAGATGCTAACGGTAATGATCCAACTCAAACTGTTTTTATTTCTGATGGTGCTGGTGGTAGTCTTAGGGCGGTTAAAGTTTCAGAAGCAATATTTAGAGAGACTACCAATGAGTTGATGGTACTTGCAGAGCTACCCTTATCATTCGTAGAGTGCTTGGGTTGGAGACATTTCTGCTCCAAGGCTCAAATGTATAAACCTCATTCTAGGAGGACAGCATCAAGAGATATTATGGAGATTTATGTCAATAAGAAAGCAGCTATGAAGAAGATTCTTGGGCAGAACCGACAAAGTTTGTCATTGACTACGGACATATGGGTTTCAACAACTACTGGAGCGAGTTATATGGTAATAACTGCTCATTTTGTGGATGCTATGTGGAAGTTAAGGAAGATGGTCATAGGATTCAAGAATGTTGATAATCATAAGGGTGAAACAATATGTAATGTTCTCCTTAAGTGTCTAGCCGAGTGGGATATACAGAGAGTGTTCTGCATCACAGTAGATAATGCTACAGCAAATATTTCTGCTATGACTAAATTTAAGAAAGCTATGAAGAACATTGGAGATGATGCATTGATATTGAAAGGTAAGTTTATGCATTTGAGGTGTGCTATGCACATATTGAATTTGGTTGTGAAATAAGGTTTACAAGAGGTTGACAGTAGTGTGGCTGGAATTCGAAATGGTATTCAGTATGTGAGAGCTACAACAAACAGACTCAAATCATTTGATTTGCGACTTGAGGCAGTGAAGATTAAAAGGGGAAGTGTACCTTTGGATGTGAGAAAAAGATGGAACTCGACTTACCTCATGTTAGATCAAGCTTTGAAGTTTAGATTAGCATTTGAGAGGATGGAGGCTGAAGATAAAATGTATAACGATTACTTTCTAGAAAAGGTGGATGGAACAAAAAGGATTGGACCACCTATGCCATCTGATTTTGATGAAGTTGAGAGGTTGGTTTCTACTCTTGTCATATTTTAGAAATCCACATTGGTTCTTTCTGCTTCAAATACGGTTGCCTCTCATAAACTCTACAATGAGATAGTTTATGTTACTAAGAACATGACTGAGTTAACCACGAGTACAGATCCTGAAGACGCTTTGAAAAAGAAAGCTTTGTCTATGTTAACAAAGTTGGCAAAGTATTGGGATCCATTTGGAGAACAAGTTGAAATGAATAGGCTGGTGATAGTAGCAAGTGTTTTTGATCCTAGAAAAAAAACGAAATTTGCTCAGCTCTGTTTTGATGCTTTGTATGGGAAAGGCAGTATGGAGTCTGCACATCTTTTAGATGATTTGAATAATATCTTGAAGGACGTGTATGATGAGTACAATAGAAACAGTTTACTAAACAAGACTGGTTCATCTTCTCAGTCACATGGATCATCTTCCTAGTCGCAGTCCCGAGAGCAAGTTGCACCGGATTTTTGTCAGAAAGCATGTATTGTTGACATGGAAAACTTATTTGATGAGATGGTGATGGAAAAGGTAATTTACAGCTCCTCTAATGAGTTGGAAATTTACTTGAAAGATAATGTGGAGAAACCAAGTATTCTTAAAGGTACAGAATACGATTTGTTATCTTGGTGGAAGGTCAACAGTGGGAAGTATCCGATTTTGTCTCTAATTGCTAAGGACATACTTGCAATGCAAGTGTCTTTAGTAGCCTCTGAATCTGCTTTTAGCACTAGTGGTAGAATTTTAGAACCTTATAGGAGCTATTTAACACACAATATGATAGAAGTGTTGATCTGCACCGAGCAATGGCTAAAAGCTGAAATTCATATCAATGAAAAAGGAGTCTCCACAGTAGAACATTTGCTTTCGGAAGTTGAGCATGATAATGAACTTATGAGAGGTAAGTTTTCTTTTTACTGTTTAACTGTTTCTACAATTTTGAATATGATTTTGATTGTTCTTACGGTTTACATTTGTTTTTTATAGCGTATGAACCTGAAGTCAAGCATTTGGACAGCTAATCTTGAGAATGAGTCACTCAGATGATCTTTATAGTTTGAATGGTTAGTTTAAGTATATACTATATAGTCTCTACTCTTTGTATTTGTCATTATTCTCATTGTTGTTATTGATATTTGTTTCATTTTGTTTCAGGAAATTTCAAATCAAAGACATCAATCACCAAGTTTCTACTTTCTATCTTCTATTTCTATGTTGCACTTTCACATCAGACTTATATTTTTATTTTGAATCTTCTCTAGACTCTTCTTTGCTTTCACTCTTTCAGCAACTTAAATTTGTTATCACTTATCATTTTTCTATCTCTTTCAGTTTTTGGATGTTAAATTTGGAGTTATATTATATGTTTTCATTATTTATGTGATTTTGGATGGTAAACTGCAGATTTTGGATTGAAAACTGCAGATTTTGGATTGAAAACTGCAGATTTTTTTCATGTATTTCAGGTGTAGTTCGGGTTTCGGTTTGGGTTTTGGTTGATTTTGGGTATACTTTACCCGAACCGAACCCAAAAATAGTAAAATACCCAATGGGTTCTATTTTCCATTAACCATTTACCCAAACCTGAATGGGTAATACCCGAACCCGAACGGGTTACCCGAATGCTCAGGGCTATTGTCAATGTTGTCTGGAAATGGTGAGGAATCCATCTAATAAGAAAAAGAATACAAGTTAATAAACTAAAATTTTGTTTCTATCTAAACTTGAAAAATAACCTTATACGGATCATAAGTTTTGTTTCTATCTAGAGAAGAGAATTATAATACTCAGAATCGGGATCAAGCAAACCATTAGCTAATCTAATTTAGGAGTAAAAAATCAAGCAAATTAAAACACTAATTCAAGCAACTAAAATACAAATTTAACTACCAACTTGAATTCGTCTCAAGCAAGAAGAAGAATCATAGAATAACTAAGGAATAATATGAATCATAGACATACTCGAGATCGATTTCTTGATGCCTCTGATGGAGAAAACTGGGGCGACGAGAATGGTATTAGGGATTCTAGATTGAAAGTTTAGGGTTTTACCTTTATATGTAGAGAATCGCGAGAGATAAGGGAAGAAAATCATAGATACCGCCATACCGGTGTATGGATCGCAAGAGATAAGGGAAGAGGAGGTCGATGTATCTTGGAGGATCGAGAGAGATAAGGCAAGTGTTCGGATGTGTTCGGATGTTCTTCGGACATCGGTTATTATCTGATCTGGTCCGATGTCAGACGGATTAATAAATCAATAGCCATTCGGTTATTATCTTCGGTTCGGTGCATATCCGTATCCGAGTTTTTCGGATCAAATACGGTTCGGGTACGGATATGATGCCCAGGCCTAGGTCTAGAAACGAACATGAAAACGCATATCGTACATGAAATTTGTAACAACAGAATATGGCAGAACTTATGGGCCAATATTAATTTAGCCCATAAAGGCCCAATAATACTCCGAACTGTTCATTTTTCTGGTTTCGAAGAATCTCCCCGTCCGACTGACTCCTCTCTGTCTCCTCCTCCGGGTTGCTGCTCTCCATCTCTCTTGACAACTCCTTGAAGAATCCTCAATCCATAGAAATGGCGACTTCGCTAGCTCGAATCTCTAGAAGAAGCGTCACATCAGCTCTGTCTTCGAATCTGATCCGGCGTAACTTCGCCGCCGAAGCGGTTGCGGTGGCGACGACAGAAACGCCTAAACCGACATCGGAGGTGACGCCGTCGCTGGATCGGGTGAAATGGGACTACAGAGGCCAAAGACAGATCATTCCTCTGGGACAGTGGCTACCGAAGGTCGCCGTCGATGCTTACGTGGCACCTAACGTTGTGTTGGCTGGTCAGGTCACAGTCTGGGACGGCTCGTCTGTGTGGAACGGTGCCGTTTTGAGAGGAGATCTCAACAAGATCACCGTTGGATTCTGCTCAAATGTCCAGGAACGGTGTGTTGTTCATGCTGCGTGGTCGTCCCCAACAGGTTCGTGTTCTCTCTCTCTCTCTTTTGAATCTCTGTATGATTTCGTTGTAGCTTGTTATGTATCTGTTCTATCAGATTTTGAGCTCTGTGTATCTTAATTTTTGTTGTTACTGCCTGCTAAAGTATTGGGGATTTAGTGCTATTGGAATTTAGGGTTCTCAGCTTCTTCGCCCATTTAGATTATTGAAGTTGTGTAATTGAGCATATTGGTTTTGCAAAAATAGTGTGTTCCGAGTGAGGATGTTCTTAGATCAAGAATCCTGAATGATAAATTGTTTAGTGAAGTTACTGTTTAGAGCATTTTGCGTTTAACCAGACTAGGATGCATAGAATTGTGTAGTCTTTAGCTGATTAATTAGTGATACAGGAAACAAGAAACTCGTTGAAGGCTTGTACTTGATCTTGAGAGTTAGTCTATTCAGCATTTGAGTACCGTGAGCACTATAGATGACCATCTTGTGTAGTAGGAAGTTTCTTAGAGCTCTTTATAAAGTTCTGGATCAATGTCACAGTAAGGTTTTATAACTTGACAAAAGAGATTCTCCAAGATACTTTGTGATAGAACCGGGAATCTAAGCTGCATTAAGCCTTATGAGTGTAGCATCTTGTAGTCTTGCCAATGTTTGATTCCAAGCCAAGTTTTAAGTACAAAAACATCCTTGTTTGATTAGGCTCTAGTGTGAACTTTGGCATACTCCGAGTTACCTTTGAGGTGTACAACTAGTACTTCATTACTTGAATCACCATCCTTTCTATTCTAGTCAATAGCTCTGTACTGTCAAACAGCCTTCTGCAGTTTCTGCACAAACATCTTGAAGGGTAGAACATCTCTTTGTGCTGGTAGATAAAACATCTGATCTTAGGAGTTACTTTTCTACTTTGGTATTTTCAGGATTGCCAGCAATGACATTGATCGATAGGTACGTGACAGTTGGTGCATACAGTCTTTTAAGATCATGCACTATCGAACCCGAATGCATCATCGGGCAACACTCAATCCTAATGGAAGGTTCGCTGGTCGAGACACGATCAATCCTAGAAGCTGGTTCTGTTGTGCCACCTGGCAGAAGAATCCCATCTGGTGAACTTTGGGGAGGTAATCCAGCAAGGTTTATTCGAACTCTCACCAATGAAGAAACATTAGAAATCCCGAAGCTTGCTGTTGCCATTAACCACCTAAGTGGAGATTACTTCTCTGAGTTCTTGCCTTACTCAACTGTCTATCTTGAGGTTGAGAAGTTCAAGAAATCCCTTGGGATTGCCGTATAGAAAGCTTTCGTTTTCCAGGTTTCTGGCTACTTCCCTCATTAAGAAAGCTTTTTTTTTTTTTGAATTTGATCGGGATAAGTAACCTGCGGAACAACAACAAAAGCAAAGCTGTGTTTGAAATGTTGTCTTTCTCTTTCTGTTTTGTTGTTAAATTCATATCCTTGTGTTCGGACGTTCTAGAAAGATGATAATGGTGAAAACTGAAAAGTGAAATACTCCACTTTGTCTTCTCCCACTATCGGGAAAAGTAGTGTTATGATATTTTAGTTGGTAGCTTACGATTTGCTAAGATAATATAAAGAAACAATTTTAAACATAAATAAAAACTGAATAGTGTTTTTGGTGGCTGAAACGTAAGCTTTTCTAACTTTCCTGAGCTAAATTGCCTCTTTTTCAGTTTACGTTACATTTTAATACTTTATGATTCATAAAGCTTTTTGCTGACTTGCGACGTTTTGGATCGAAATTATTAATTTTAAAATGTTAACTGTGTTGCTGTAGCCGAAATGCTTAATCACTGAAAACATTACAGAAACTGATGAGTGACACAACTAAACAGCACCAAATTATTCATTAGAGCAACACCAACGCAACTACTTGTCTCCTCCCTTAAAAAACCCTGAAAATTTATGCATGGCTTCAAGAGCTTTCTCACAAGTAGGTTTCACCAAATGAAAAACATGGTCTTCTCCTTCACTCTCCACTACCTCAACCTCTCCTTTCCAACCACTCTTCTCAAGCTTGGCCGCGTAACCCCAACCTTGCCTTACCAACGCATCTTTCTCAGCAACCATCACCAAAACCTTACCACAACCTAACCCGGACAAATCCACCGACTCTGACTTCACCACGTTGAGCAACGGATCATCTGATCCATCTTTGCTATTCGGACTAGCCATCATCCAAAACGACTCCACCTTCATCCTCAACGTTTCATCCTTGACGTCCTTCTCGTCGATTGGTGTTTTTGACCAGAAGTAAGGATGGACCAAGATGATTCCGGAGATACCCGTATCTTCCAAGTCAGGACTGAGTTTCTCTTTCGCAGCTCTCATCGCCATGTGATGCACGATGTTCGCTCCGGCGCTGTCTCCGGAGAGGACCACTTTGCTGAAATCAGCGTGTTTGTTTAACCAATCTTCCTGACCAGATCCGGCGATATGGGTGAATACCCATTTCAGAGCTGTCCAAGAATCATCAAACGGAACCGAAATCGGATGCTCCGGTGCACGCCGGTAATCAACAGAGACGGCTATACAGTCCGAGGCAGAGACAGCCGCCGTGAGGAAATTGTGGTATGTCGGGGAGAAAGCTGTCTCGATGATGAACCCTCCACCGTGGATGTAGACGAGGAGAGGGAGTTTCTCATCGGCGGCCAGGGCTTTCTCCGGGAGGTAAATGCGGACGGAGAGGTTGGTGTCTGGAGAATGAACGACGTCTTTGGAGACGACACCGTTTTGTGGGTCGGAAGAGGGTGGGACGGTGGTTTCGCCCATGAGTCTCTCGATGCGGCCACTCTTGTAGATTTTGAGCACCGGAGAGAAGTCGACGGCGATCTCAGAATCCATGATGGGTTTGGTCGGTGAGATATGATAAGATTGAAGCTTGAGAGTGTTTTGATTGGTGTGTGTGTGAGAGATTTATATTGAGTATGGTGGAAACTTTAACTCTCTCTAGCTATTGGAGTTTTTAGTGGTATGGTTGAGACACGTGAGTTGTGTCATTGTTACACGGAATATATATTTACTACACACCATTCAAACTTCAAAGCACACATGTAAAGTTGTTGACTAGGTGAAACATGTTATTCAAAGGGTGCACTTTTTTATCCTTTTTTGTCTATATTTTCCTTAAAAACATTCATTTTGGTTTCGGATTTTTCAGTTTATATTAAAAACAAAAAACATGTAAATGTTTGTTTTGTATATTTAAACTGAAAGGCAAAAGCACTAATTTTAGTGACTGTTGGTCTACCATTTTTTCGACATAATTTTTTTGCTATCAAGCTTGTGAATTATTGGTTTGACAATCTGTTATCTCACATATATCAAGAAAGAAGAAGAAGAAGATATATGTATTTGTATTTGTATTTTCTAAACGACATACATTTTCAGCATTTTCTTGGCGGAGCACTAAAGAAAACTAGCAATCGTTTTGTTTATGAAAACTTTAACCGATAAATGAATTAAATTTTCAACCGTTCATTTTTTCATGTTATTTTAAAGAATTTGATAAATACCAATATATGGCTTTAATATAAGCAGCGATTTTTTTAATCAACTAGGGTGGTAATAAAGACGAAGAAGTCTCTCAAACAAGAAAAGCGTTGCAAATTATATGTGAGTATGAAAAGGTATGTCAATCTATCTGACCTTACATGTGGTTTATAGAAACCTTAAATGCGGGTTTTGGAGTTAACTTATCCTGGTTGTGTTTGTTTCCTAGATAAAACGTGTTAGAGTTGTTCTGGATGGAGAAAGTGTGTTCAAAAGGCTCAATTAAGCAATGGGTAATGTTCATAAGACTGCTACTTCCAGTGATGTGGAGGTAAAATTGGTTCCTACTCTGTTAATGTCTCTGTTCTGTTTGTAAACTCATTGTGCATCGGTTTCTTGAACCAATCAGGGTCTGAAAACTGCATTGGCTACTGCGAACAAAGATGAAGAAGACTCCGAGGGAAGGACAGGACTGCATTTGGCTTGCTCGTATGGCAAGGTACGTCAAATCTATCTCCCCTTGCATGTGGTGTTTAACCCAACTTACATTGGTTGAGTCTGTTTCTAGGTGAAATGTGCTAAAGTTCTTCTGGAAGCTGGAGCAAATCTCAACGCGGTTGACAAAAACAAGAACACACCGTTGCACTATGCTGGTAACTGTGGGAGGAAAAAGTGTGTAAGCCTTCTCCTAAAGAAGGGTTCTGCAGAGTAAGTTTGCGACAAAAACAAAACTCTGTTTTTAACGACTTAAATGGTTTCTGTATATATGACTCGGTGATTGATGTGACTACTTTTGTTTGTAGAACTCTGCAAAACAAGGATGGCAAAAATCCCATTGATTTGGCTAAGCTTAACTATCAGCTTGACGTTGTGAACCTCCTTGAGAAGGACGCATGACTTTACCTTTGAGAGCTTTAGTGCATAGTGTTTAGGGTTTTAAAACATTTATACCTTTGGGACTTTTGACATTGATTTAAGAAAAGACAAAAAAAAGAGATAGAGAAAGTGGTCTTAATGATTTGATATCATATACATTGGTGGCTAAAAAAACACTTCCTCTCACAGTTGGTATATGCGTTTATCTTTGGAACTATTTACGCCTTGGTTTCCTTCGTGTCGGTGAACGAGAAATGACGCCAAATACAAGCCTAGAAGCAGAAGAATCCCATAAAAATCCAATCTCGTCATTGCTCCTCAAGTTTCTCCTTCGGATAAAATCTCCCGCCCAGCCATCCGTTAGAGCATAGTTTCTACTTCTTCCCAGACGCAGGCGCAGCTTATGCATTGTTCTCAAGTCATAGTCATATACGTCAAAAATGATTCCTGAATCACTTACTATCCTTTTGAATTCTGCTACAGGCATATGTCTTCGAATGTGCTCATCAACGGAGCTTTCCTGCAGAATAAGGCTGTTGTTATAAGGGTTAATATTGTTCTTAATCAGTTTCCTCCTGATGGTCCATTGAGGTGCGTCGTTGACAGTAGGTGCAGGGATCGTTTGAGGTCCGTCGTTGACAGTAGGTGCAGGGATCATTTGAGGAGGTGCGTCGTTGACAGTAGATGCAGGGATCGTTTGAGGGGCGTCATTGACAGTAGGTGCAGGGATCATTTGAGGTGCGTCGTTGACAGTAGGTGTAGGGATCATCACAATCTTTTCTCTCTCTGTTTTTGCCTTCATCATGGATTCAATGCTTCCAAACGAACCAAAAGCAATGTTACTTTTGTTTTTGAAAAGGCAAGTAGTGTCTATGCCAGATCCTTCACCTAAAGCGATAAAAAGAACATACAATTATTGACAGGCACAAGTACCACAAGAACAAGGGAATGGGAATAAATTAGCCTTTACTTACCTAGAATTCCTAAACCCTCAAGGTTATCGTAAGGACGCTGTGAATCTTCTTCGGTAGAGTCTGCAAAAAATGCAGGTAAATCTATACCATCTATGGAGATGCTAGGTATCATCTCAGGCTCATTAGAAATAACGTTGAAACCTTCGACAATCAAGTAAGACTGGTTACTGTTGTTCTTGACATCTCTTGAGGTAGGCTTCATCTGCGTCGGGTTAGGATCTTGTTTTGAACCAATGTTCCCTGAAGAATCAACGGAACATGCAATTGCAACACACAAGAAGTAAAAGAAGGTACTCAGAGAAAAATATAGGGGTTCTGCGTAATGTCGTATACGTAGTTTGTGATGAAAGAACGTTAACCTTCGAACAAGGAACGAGAAGGACTCAACATGTTTGTAGTGTTGTTGATAAGGATGTTATCACCTTCGTAGTCATTTGGGTTATCCAAGTACGATTCATATCGCTTCAAGACTTCTTCATCTGTGTTGATCGGAGAAACAAACGGCTTATGTGTTTTTTGGCTCATACTCATCGGACTCTTTTTCTCTGTTTCCTTGGATCGCAAGAAAGAGGAATCTTCTAGGCTATCTCGTCGTTCCTGAATCGTACTGTTAAGAAAAGAACTCTCCTTTTATTAACTGTGAATGAATGAAAGAATGATACAGATCATAACAGAATGTAACAGAGTAACTAAGAGAAACTCTAGGCGCAGCTAGATCATATTCCTCTCCAACAAAGACACATAAGTCTCGTATTCTCACAACAAACAACATGACTTCTCTCTTTTACAAACAAGGTTTATATAACATTTTCCTCTTGATCGCACGTGTCTCCCTCCAAGTCCGCACGTGCTACTCTGTTATTCCTTCTTGTGTATACTTGTAGAGGCCTATCAATACCCCCTCCACCCCTTCAAAACGAAGCTTGTCCTCAAGCGATAAATCAGGATATTGTTTCCTTAGCTCCTTGAATACCTCCCATGAATTCTCCTGTTCTGGTAAACCCTTCCAACGAACCAATGCTTCTAGCACACCATTAGTATTGTAACGTGTTTCTAAAACTTCTTATGGCTCGAGAATCATCTCCTCATTCCCATTGAACAGATCAGGAAGAGGGATAACTTGATGGCAATCACCCAGTACCTTTTTAATTTGTGAAATGTGAAAAAATGGATGAATCTTCGAACCCTCTGGCAGCTTTAAACGATACGCTGCTTTCCCGATCCTTTCCATAATTTCATATGGACCAAAGTATTTAGCTGCTAACTTCTGATATGCTCTTTTAGCTACTGACTGCTGCATGTACGGTCTCAATTTCAGAAAAACCCAAGTTCCAACTTCATACTCCACGTCTCTGCGATGCTTGTCAGCATTATTTTTTATCAGTTGCTGAGCATGTGTTAGGTGTCTCTTTATCTGCGACAACATTAGATCTCGTTCCTTCATCATTCGTTCTAACTCCACAACCTTTGTTGAATGCTCCTCAAAACGTATAATGGCTGGTGGATCTCTCCCGTACATGACACGAAAAGGAGATGTCTTCAGGGATGTGTGATACGACGAATTGTACCAAAGTTCTGCCCAGGACAAGAACTGATACCAAGTCTTAGGGTGTGCAGATGCCAAACACCTGAGATAAGTTTCTAAGCTCCGATTCAGGACCTCCGTCTGTCCATCGGTTTGAGGGTGAAATGCAGTGCTATACTTGAGTTTAGTGCCAAATAGTTTGAAACACTCCTTCCAAAAGGCTCTTAAGAAGGTATTGCATGTGTCTGAAACTATTGAAGCTGGGTAACCGTGAAGTTTAACCACCTCCTTGACAAACAGCTTAGCTACATCTGCTGCTTGGAATGGATGTTTCAAACCCAGAAAATGGCTGTATTTACTCAGTCTATCCACCATCACTAAGATAACATTCTTACACTGTGAAGTTGGTAATCCTTCTATAAAATCCATTGTAATGTCCTCCCAAACCATTTGTGGAACTGGTAACGGTTGTAGCAAACCAGCAGGTGAGAGGGTGGAGTACTTGTGTCTCTGACATACTTCACATTCGGATACAAACCTCTGAACATCGGCGAATAGACCTTCCCAATGAAAGGATTGTTGTATCCTTTTAGCTGTTTTCAATACTCCTGGATGTCCACCAATAACACTGTTGTGATACTCTTCTAATATCAACTGAACAGAACTTCAGTTCTTCGGAATTACCAGTCTATTTTTGAACCATAACCTGCCTTCTCTCGCCATATACTTCTTATTCCCGTTCTTATCAGCCAAACACTCTTGAACCTCCCTCTGTATCTTCTCATCCTTCTCAATATCTTCGTATATGTCTTGAAGTTGTAATGATGTGGGAATTGTCAAAGCCATCAATAGATGTGAGGAAAGTGCTCCATGGGGTTGTGTCATCCTTGATAACCCATCTGCTGCTTTATTCTCAACTCCCGGTTTATATAAGATCTCGAAATCATAGTTCAGCAACTTCACAAGCCATTTTTGATAATCCATCGTCAGTTCTCTCTGTTCAAGCAGAAATTTTAAGCTCTTCTGATCCGTATGTACCACAAAATGTCTCCCAAACAAATAATGTTTCCATTTTTGAATGGATAGAACAATCGCCATTAGCTCCATCTCATAGACTGGTTTAAGTTGCTCCTTTGCAGTTAACCCATGGCTAAATACGCAATTGGTTTTCTGTTTTGCATTAAAACTGCTCCGAGACCAAAACCAGATGTGTCTGCTTCTACAACAAAAGTATCTTCGAAGTTTGGCAATGCAAGTACTGGGGCAGTGGACATAGCTACCTTCAATCTATCAAACGCTGCTTGTGCTTCTGGATTCCATTCGAACTTGTCCTTCCGTAATAGATCAGTAAGAGGTTTTGCTTGTATGCCATAGCCTCATATAAAACGTCTGTAATAACCTGTTAGGCCCAAGAATCCCCTTAACTCCTTAACTGAATTTGGTGTGATCCATCTTGACATGGCCTGTGTTTTAACAGGGTTTGTTGACACACCTTCACGTGAAATAATGTGTCCCAAGTATTCGATCTGACTCTGACCAAAAGCACATTTCTTCTTATTCGCGAACAGTATGTTTTCTTCAAGAATCCTCAAAACTGATATCAAGTGTTGTTGGTGTTCTTCGAAGGAAGTGCTGTATACCAAAATATCATAAAAAAATACCAACACAAACTTCCTCAAATATGGTCTGAAGATTTCATTCATTAAGGACTGAAACGTAGTAGGTGCATTCGTTAAACCGAACGGCATCACTAAGACTTCATACTGCCCATCGTGAGTTCTGAAAGCCGTTTTTTCTATGTCTTGCTCTTTCATCCTTATTTGGTGGTAACCAGCTCGAAGGTCCAGTTTAGAGAAAACCATGGATCCATTTAGCTCATCCAAGAGTTGATCTATCATGGGAATGGGGAACTTATCTGCTTTCGTCACTCTGTTTAAAGCTCGATAGTCAATGCAAAACTTCCAACTGTTGTCCTTCTTTTTAACTAACAGAACTGGACTTGAGAATGGGCTGTGGCTAGGTCTGATTATTCCAGAATCCAACATCTCTTTGACCATCTTCTCCATGATCTCCTTCTGAGCGTGTGGGTATCTATACGGTCTTACACTGATGGTGTTATGTCCTGGAAGTAGTGTAATTGAATGCTTTCTTCCTCTAAGTGGAGGTAATCCTGAAGGTATTTCAAAGACTTTGACAAATTTGTTTAACACTTCTTCAATCCTTGTATCGAGCAATGTATTGTCTTGTTGGTTTAACTGTTGACTGCATAATTCAACAATGACTTTAGAGACATTTTAGAGATGAGTAGATCAGACTCTCCTCTTATAGACACCAACTGCCCATTGTGAATGAAAGACATCTCATTCTTATCCCAATTCACTCTACAATCACCCAATGTCCTCAACCAATACACTCCGAGAATGACATCGATTTGCCCTAACTCCAACACAATAAAATCGGAAGTGAATTCCAAGTTTTGGACAGAGAATGTCACCTTCTCACAAACACCAATTCCATTCACCAATATGCATGTTCCCAAAGTGACATTCAGGTTCGGGTCCTCTCTACATTTAAGTTTAAGCTTTTTTGCAGCCGCTGGTGAGATGTAGTTATGTGTTGCTCCACTATCCAACATTATTACAATGCTCTCCTTGCCCATTTTCCCACTCACTTTAGTTGTTGTAGGACCAGAAATCCCTCTAAATGAATGAAAAGATATAGCCATGCATTCACCAATTTGATCCATACATGCCCCTTCTTCTCTGTTCTCGTCTAATACTTCTACTTCAAACCCATTGAATACCGTCATGATTCTTAACTCCTTGTTTGGACATTTATGTTCTTTTGACCATGGAGCATCACATCAAAAACAAATTCCTTTTCTTCTCTTCTCGTCTAATTATGCGTTTGTATTGTGCTTTCTAGGCCTTTGCTCCACTTTGTGCGTTGGCTTATCATTGTTTTGTGCAGAATCTGTGAAAATAGACTTCATCTTCCATGAATTTGAGTTATATTGAGAGTTCCCTCTGTAATCTTGATTACATGAATCTATATTCTCCTTATTAGCTAACAACAGCTCCTTCTTAACCACTCTCCTCATAATACTTGACTCCATAGCCCTCGCTTCTGCTACCATTTCTGGAAGATTACGTGGCTTCTGCATATGCACCAGTTCTTGCATTTCTTGTGTCAACCCATTAAGAAATATTCCTTCTAACTTCTGTTCATCAAGGCCTGTCACTTGTGATGATAAGTCCTCAAATCTCTGTATATAATCTGCTATCGATCCTGTTTGTTTTATACAGAAAAGACTTTGGCTTGGACCTCTTATCTTCAAATTCCCAAAACGCAACATCAAAGCTGATTTAAACTGAGTCCAGCTGACGAACTGCTTTGTATTCACCACCCAATTGTACCAACCCAGGGCTTCACCACTCAAGCTTACTGAAACCAGAGCTAGCTTTTCTTCATCGTTATAACCTCCTAGTCGAAAAAATCTTTCAACACGAGCAATCCACCCATATACAGCCGCTCCATCAAAGACCGCCATTTCTACGTTCTTTATCAAGTTTTCCCGTAAACCTGGCCTAATGTTGCTACGGCATGGTTCCAAAGGCGAGATACGTACCTGATTTTGATTATCTGGAAGTCGCGATGGTCCTGAATTGCTTGAGCACCCAACTTCGCGAACTGTGTCGATTCCGGGTAAAGAACTCAACACAAGATCCAGTTTCCTTCCAAGATCTTCCAATTTCTGATCGCGAATCCTCAATTCGTTCCCCAGAGTCTCAATTCTTGATCCCATTTGTGAACCCAACGTTTCGATTCGATCCTTCATCTTGCTTCCAGAGTTTCGCATCTCCCCCAATTGATCGTAGACGTCCGCCAAGGAAGCTTCATTTTAATCTTCCTCTGATAGTTCTCGCACCGGTGATAATCCCAAAACCATCTTCGCTTCTTGAATCTTCAATCTCTCCACCAAATTCCGATTTTAACAAAATGGATTCCTTTGCGTTTGCTTCGATCGCAGATCACGAGCGCACCATTTGTTAAGAAAAGAACTTTCCTTTTATTAACTGTGAATGAATGAAAGAATGATACAGATCGTAACAGAATGTAACAGAGTAACTAAGAGAAACTCTAGGCGCAGCTAGATCATATTCCTCTCCAACGAAGACACATAAGTCTCGTATTCTCACAACAAACAACATAACTTCTCTCTTTTACAAACAAGGTTTATATAACATTTTCCTCTTGATCGCACGTGTCTCCCTCCAAGTCTGCACGTGCTACTCTGTTCTTCCTTCTTGTGTATACTTGTAGAGGCCTATCACGTACTCGCTCGATTCTTCTCCCTCGGTGCTAAAGGATTGTTGGAGAGAGAGACATATCTGTTTCCTTGGGTTGCAAGAAAGAAGAGTTTTGAGTGGGTCAATATACTCTTTCGTTCTCTTCTTCGTCGGAGAGAGTTTTCGATAAAACGATTTTAGAGAGAGAAAGATTTGGATTAGTGAAACCACGAGTGACGAGAGCCGTTAATTATATACGGACGAATAATTAATTATCTAATTTTTAATTGCAGTGGCTTCAATTTAGACAAAAATAATACTAATCAATCATCTTCTAAAATTGTGTTATCTTTAGATAATTGATATTGGAATTTAGGGTTTTCATCTTCTTCGTCCATTTTGATTATTTAAGTAGTGTAAGTAAGCTTATTCAGATAGTGTGTTTCGAGTGAAGCTGTCTTAGATCAGGAATCCTCAATGATAATTGTTTAGTGAAGTTATTCTTCAGAGCATTTTGCGTTTAACTAGACTAGGATGCATAGAAATATAGAATGGTGTAGTCTTTAGCTGATTAGTGATATAGGAAACAAGAAACTGGTTGAAGGCTTGTGCTTGATCTTGAGAGATACAGATAGATTATTCAGGAGTTGGGTACGGTATATAACACTACAAATGACCGTCTCGTGTATTATGAAGTTTCTTAAACACGTTGTTTATATGTATTTAAGGGTCTATTTTTTAAAATTTTCCCACAGACCTAGAAAATGTTTGAGCCGGCCATGCACTTAAGTATACTCTGCCATATGTGATTAGTGCTAGTGGAACTGAAGTTGCTGAAGTTGCCACTTCGAATTTTGAGGATTTAGGTGATGTTTAAGTTTATGGGTTTCTTGATGAGGCTAGTTTGGTGGATAAGGTTTGCATTAATAAACGTATCTATATGCACACTGTTGATTTGGTTATGTAAAATTTGGAATCTCACAATGAAAATACTTTGAGCGTCCACGTGAGGTACTCCTGTGGTGGAGAATGATAAAAGATGGTATTGTCACGCCTCTGTTGGTTAATCTGTGCTACAAAACCGACTTAGAGCTTCCACCTTGCTTAAAAGCACACATGTAAGTTGTTGACTAGGTGAGACATGTTATTCAAAGGGTGCACCATATTGATCCTTTTTTGTCTTTTTTTTCCTTCTTTTATATTTGAACATTCATTTTGGTTCCAAAATTTTAAGTTTATAGTACAAAAAAAAAGTTAGTAAATATATGTTTTGTATATTTAAACTATAAGTACTAATTTTAGTGGATATTGCATATTGGTCTACATATTTTGTTTGGTTTGGCTGTACTTGTACCATTAAGTATGGTACCACTACCATTTAATTATTCAACATATTTTTTTTTTAATCAAGCATGTGTATTTTTTATTCAATAGAATGCCTGAACTAATATAAATTGAGTAATATTTGATGTCAGGAAATATTGTGAACTTAATGAAATTGATTGTAATGCAAATATGACTAAGAGATTACAAATGAACGTTTAGCAAACTAAATTTAGTGGTTAATGTCTTGAAAGAGGGTTAGTCTATAATTGTGTTCATGTTCTAGGACGGTTCTTAACTTTTGAACTTTTTATTTCATTTTTTTTTTGAATAACTAAGAGGTTCTGGACCGAAGCCCGTACATCCCCTCAGGCCCGAGACTATAGCATGTTATATGGTCTTGTTTCATTTTCTCATTAGTCATTGATCTTTGAAATACTTTATGGGCCAATGCTTTTAATCGTATAAGTTAGTTGTCTATTTCTTTGTATTTGTTTACAATTCTAAAAACAAACAAACAAACATTTGTATGTTTTAGCTATTTATAAGTCTGGCAAATCTTTATTTTACCATTGGTCCTTGTGGGTTCGACCTCATATATATTGTCTCACGACAAAGTGTATCGAGTAATTACTCGAGCAAGGATCCCCCAGCTATAATGCGCTTTGAAGAGCAGTCTACGTACTAAGGTTTATAAGTTGGAAGATATGTTCAAAGACAGGGACAAAATGTTGGCAAAAATCAAGGATCATTTGATCCATGCTCAATAGTTGATTAAACAATTCGTATGCAAAAGAGGTTGTCAGAAGTTGCCAGCTAAATATTATGTGTCGTATGAAGTGACAGAGAGAATTGGTAAGGCAGCTTAAAGACTCAAATTACCATAATTAAGGGTCCATGATCCATGCAGTACTTCATGTCTCTCAGCTCAAGAAGGTTTTAGGTGATCATCATCAAGTGATTCCATTACCAGAGTTGTTTAATGAGGCAGAGGAATTGATATTGAACTAAAAGAGGTGCTGGAGACACACTTACAATGAAAAAGGGGTGTTAGAAGCCCTAGTACATTGGAAAGGGTTTCCTAATCATGAGAATACATGGGAGATAGTCAAGGAGTGGCAGAGACAATTTCCAGCATTGGCGCTTGAGGACAAGTTTCACTTTGAAAGGGGGGATATTGATAAGCATCACGTTGTGAAACAAGAAAGAAAGATAGAGGTAGAGAGCAACACGTGTTGAGGAGAGTAACGATACATGGGAATAAAAAAATAATTGTATATAAATTACTGTAAACAATTAGTCTTCTTTACGCATTGTATTGTGAGTTAAGAGGGAACAGTGATGTTCTAGAGCTCTTCATATCATACAATGTATCCATTCATTATGATAGTGAAGAAAGTACTTCTTCTTCTTTCGTATAAGTATTCTATCAGATTTTGAGCTTTGAGTATCCAAGTTATGCTAAAGCATTGGGGATTTTGTGATATTGTAATTTAGGGTTTTCATCTTCTTCATCCTTATTATATAGTGTGTTTTGAGTGAAGATGCTCTTAGACATGTACGGATCTACTTGGAAGGGTACTAGGGCATATGCCCTACACAGATTATATAAATGTGATGCTAATGGAACTGAAGTTGCCACTTTGAATCTTGAGGATTTAGGTGATGTTTAAGTTTATGGGTTTCTTGATGAGGCTAGTTTGGTGGATAAGGTTTGCATTAATAAACATATTTATATGCTTATTGTTGATTTGGTTCTGGAAACTTTGGAATCTGACAATGAAGATACTTTGAGCATCCACCGTGAGGTACTCATGTGGTGGAGAATGATAAAAGATGGTATTGTCATGCCTCTGTTGGTTAATCTGTGCTACAAAACCGACTTAGAACTTCCACCTTGCTTAATTCGTCTACCTCGAGAGATAAAACACAAGATACTAGCCTCGCTTCTTGGTGTGGACATTGCGATCGACATTGGCCTATGTTACTCCTGAATTAAGAGACATGGCTTCAGATAATGACTTGTGGAAGCAAAAATGCTTGGAAGAGTGTAAACATCTTGTGACATAAGGCAATAGTGTGGTTAAGTTGAAGGATAGGTTTGTTACTTATTGGAGTCAAAAGGGAAATTTCTCCTTGATAAGAGCGAGGGCACTTAAAGGTACTTTTCAGGGAGCATGAGTTCATCTGGTAAGCTTTACATTTGTTTCCAAATCTTGCAAATAGGCAATTTTGATACTAGGAAGGTGCAAAGAGCATTTTCAACTTAGTATATTTTTCTGCTTCTTCTTTTAGTACTCAAGAATGCGATTGTTTGTAATCAGATTTTGCAAAGAAAGTATACGAAAATTGATGAGTTGCTGAAGTTAACATGGAATTGGCATTTAGCCTTTGATTTTTCTCAACCAAAGAGAAACATAATTAAAACATTTAGGAAAATGATTCAAATAGGATGAAGTGAAATTGAATAAATGCATAGTTACATAGTTTTATATCATGTTTGTTTAAAATTTTATGAAATACAATAATTTTTAAGGTTTATATAATATAATATGTTTAAAAATTCAAGCAAAATAAATTAATCATAAATGGTGAAATAATTAATTAATAACCAACTCTTATTTCGGATGTTTCAGAGGCAGCTCTTATTGATAATATTGTTTTGTTATTTTTCTTCCTCATCTCTCTTTCGCGAATCTCTCCAGTAGAGATTTGTCTCAAAATCGGAATGACAATCGGCGAGTTGTTCTTTGAAAACGTTGAGTCTCCTTCACCAAATCAAAGCGTTGAGTCTCATTCACCAAATCGAAGTGTTGAGTCTCCTTCACCAAATCGAAGTGTTGAGTCTCCTCCATTTCTCTTGTGTCCTCCTCTCAAGTCAGTCAGGTTCGTCTCGATTCATAGTCTCCTAGTTACTCTTGATTATTCATGTGAATCCCTTGTAATAGTTTGTGCAATCAAGCCAAGTTTCTATTGACTCGGGTCATTGCGAGAATGGAAAGGAGAGTTCTCTTTAGCTAGCTTGAGAATTATGTTGTTCGAGGTTTAACTTAAACTAGATGATCTATCTGTGGTACTAGTCAAGATTGTTCTGACTTCTCAGCTTTTAATTTATTCCAAGAAGTTGAAGTAACTGCCTACAGTTTAATGATTGTTGAATTGAAATTTGTAAACTGCAACTAATCTAGAATTTGTTCTTGAAGAGTGATCTTCTCATTCATGAATCAGTTTTGTGTCCTTTTTATGAATCAGTTTTGTGTCTTTTGTGTCATGAATGTTTTTTTTTTTTTTTTTTTTTTCTGTGTTATGAATTAGTTTTTATTCGTGAATTGATCTTGATTTTTTTTTTGTGAGTTTTCTTGGGGACTAGTGGGGTTTGCCAAGACGCTATTGTTAAGTTTTTAGGGGACTTGAGAGTCTCTGGGACAGAACTGCTAAGCCAATAATAACTTGCCATGGTTACAACTACAATGCGCGATAATCTAGATTCAAGATGTTTTTGTTATCTTTGGAAACTAGGTGGTTTGCCAAAGTATTAAAAAAGGATGGAGTCTTTGACTCATTGTGGTGGTGGTGGCCTCCATCGAGAGCCATGAGAGGATTCAGTGGTGATGAGGGAGAGAGGGGGATGAGTTTGGCATGAGAGGAAAAGAGAGAGACGTGTGTTGATGCACGTATACATGTATACATGTACGCATCTCCTTTTACGTGGAGATAATGGAAACTCTAGCCGTTGTTGGCGAGAGAAAGGGCTGCCATATTTCTCTAAATGTCATCGCTAGTGTGTTTCTCTATCACCAAATTGCCTGGATCTGGGAGAAGAAAATAAACGTGAAATAACGAGTATGATTGTGTTTTGTAGATGCAAAGTATGGGCTAGTTGGACATGTCCTATATTTGTGGAAGTTTTTGTAAGGAATGGTTTATGCAGGTTGTCTCGTCGGAATTATTGGATTCCTGTGAAAATGTTTTCCGTGTATCCTCTGAGAGAATTGAGAATCCGGGTACGGTCGTTTCAGTTTGGTATTAGAGCCAAACCTAGACGTAGGCCAGGATATAAAATCCGAATCCAAAAATCCGAACCGTATCCGAACTGAAATAACTAGATTAAAACCAAACCGATATTAAGGAAATAACCGATCGGTTTCATAATTTTGGATATCGGATATTATCCGATCCGAACCGATGTCCAATAGATATCCGAATATAACTGAACATATAAGAAATAGCTTGACATTTCGATAGATATGTCTCATATGTTTTATGTATTTGTATGGTTTTATGAGAACCTTGTCATTTACTTAATTTCTATCTTTTTGTTTTGTTTTAATACTCCATTAGTATAGTTATTTGGGTACAATAAGATTAAAATGTATTCGAATAAAACATTGTTCAATAACTTTTGATTTAATTTTGGTTATCGACAATCATATCCGAACCGATCCGAAATCCGAATTATCCGAACTGAAACCGATCCGAATTATATAAATATCCGAATGGATGTTAAAGTCAATATCCAAAAAATCCGAATTCCAAAAAATCTGAACCGAATCCGATCCGATATCCGAACGCCCAGGCCTATCTAGACGTGTGTGGAGTTGAATGGGCACACACCATCGGGGTGACAGTCTTGGTTTGCAACAGGGCCGTTGTGATCTGTTAGTGGGGGTGAATTGTAACAACCCGGTTTCGGGGACATGCAGGAAGATTTAAAATAATTTATTTGGCCACCTATGTCACAAAAATGCACTTATCTTTTTGGTCAAGAGTATTGAGAGAACTACCGAATTAAGCGTGCTTTTGCTGGAGTAGTTTCAGGATAGGTGACCTTTCGGGAAGTGATTGTCGGAAATATGCGAGTGAAGACAAAACACAAGAAAAGATCATTTAATATTTATAGGGATGATAATCAAGTCTTTAAAACCTCCCATACGGAACAAACCGACTGTTAGATATAGGTGGGCTCACGGACCTAGTAAAAAGACATGGATCCCACTAAGCGAGGTGGACCCATGAACCGGGAGTGGACATGGGACCCCCTAATAGATGGCGGTCGAGGTGTTACAAGTTTTGAAATGAATCATGAATCAATGTATAAGAACTTTGATTTAATGTTTCTTGTCTGCATTGATTTGGTTGTTGATGTTTAACTTTGTGGTACTTCTTTGTTTTCATTGATGTATAGGATTCTACTCTAAAGCTGTTTGACGGCTGTTCATCTAGTTGCAAATGCAGAGGTGAGTGTACCAACAAGCCGTTCCAACAAAGACATATTAAGAAGATGAAGTTAGTTCAGGTTTGTATATAGCAAATTGGCTCATACAAAAATTTGCACTTTGGGGCTAGTTGAATAAGTTGTTTCTTGTAGACAGAAATGTGGATATGGGATTGCAACAGATGAAGATATATCATCGAATATGTGGGGAAGGTGATGTTATATCATTGTTGCTCATGTTTACTTGTTTTGATGTTTTGATGTTTATTCAAATGAATCTTGTTTTGAATGAATGTGTTTATTAACACTTATAAATATTGTTTTTACAAAATAATTTTTTTTTGTTTTCAGTTTCTTATTTCGTTTTGTTATATTGGAGTGGAGATGCCAAGTGTATTACTCGTGGCAGCAATGACAAATTGTATGTTTTTTATAGCTCCTTGTCTTTTCTTTTTTGGATCAGTAAAGAGTGGTTGAAGAGAGGATTTGTGGATTTTTGGTCACTCTTTGCAGGCAAGACCCACCTGTATCAAGTGGTGAAGGAAATGGTGGACAAGATGGCTTACGAAGTATGTCTCATGGTTTCAGTTTGTCCTCATTTTTGTAATCTCCTCTTCTTGTGAACATATTGTTTCATGGATTTTTTGGTCACTCTTTCAGTTTTTATTCTTAAGAACCCAATTATAGTTTGTAGTTTGTACCTTGGAGGTGGATAATTTTAATTAATCTTAGAGAAGTTCTTATTTTGAGAAAGTACAAAATTTGTTATTAAAATATTGATAAAAACCTTAAATAACATATACTAGCATTGGAGGTGGTCCCAAAGCTGCTATTAGTCCCCCTTGATAAACCCTGAGAATTTATGCATGGCTTCAAGAGCATTCTCACAAGTAGGTTTCATCAAATGAAAAACATGATTCTCTCCTTCGCTCTCCACCAGCTCAACCTCTCCTTTCCAACCGCTCTTCTCAAGCTTGGCCGCGTAACCCCAACCTTGCCTCGCCAACGTGTCTTTCTCAGCCACCATCACCAAAACCTTTCCGCAACCCAAGCCGGACAAATCCACCGACTCTGACTGCACCACGTTGAACAACGGATCATCTGATCCATCTTTGCTATTGGGACTAGCCACCATCCAAAACGACTCCACCTTCATCCTCAACGTTTCATCCTTGATCTCCTTGTCGTCGATTGGTGTCTTTGACCAGAAGTAAGGATGGACCAAGATGATTCCAGATATTCCTGTATCCTTCAAACCAGGACTGAGTTTCTCTTTCGCAGCTCTCATCGCCATGTGATGCACAATGTTCGCTCCAGCGCTGTCTCCGGAGAGGACCACTTTGCTGAAATCAGCGTGTTTGTTTAACCAATCTTCCTGACCAGATCCGGCGATATGGGTGAATACCCATTTCAGAGCTGTCCAAGAATCATCGAAGGGGACTGAAATCGGATGCTCCGGTGCACGCCGGTAATCAACAGAGACCGCTACACAGTTCGAGGCAGAGACAGCCGCCGTGAGGAAATTGTGGTAAGTCGGGGAGAAAGCGGTTTCGATGATGAACCCTCCGCCGTGGAAGTAGACGAGGAGACGGAGTTTCTCACCGGCGGCAGCGGCTTTATCCGGGAGGTAAATGCGGACGGAGAGGTTGTTGTCGGGAGAATAAACGACGTCCTTGGAAATGACACCGTTTTGTGGGTCGGAAGAAGGTGGGACGGTGGTTTCACCCATGATTCGCTCGATGCGGCCACTCTTGTAGACTTTGAGCACCGGAGAGAAGTCGACGGCGATCTCGGGATCCATCATTGGTTCGTCGGTGAAAAACGTTAACATTGTAGCTTTGAGAGTGTATGAGAGATTTTTATTGAATATGTGCGTGTGTGAGAGATTTTTATTGAATATGTGCGTGTGTGAGAGATTTTTATTGAATATGCACGTGAGTTGTGTCGTTGTATACGCGGAAGATATGTTTACCATACAGGAGGCATATATACACCATAATTTCCTAATAATAGCGGAGGCAAATAGTCTATTTTTATGGTAAGTCAGGGAAAACGCGGAGGAAATTGTGTCGTTCTTCATTCCTTTTTTATCCATTTTTGTCTATTTTTCCCTTCATATATATTTCAACATTCCATTTTGGTTCCGGATTTTTAAGTGTATACATATTTTGTTTGGTTTGGTTGTACTTGTAGTCTTGTACCATTAAGTATGGTAGTGGCATTTATTCGACATATTTTTTTTTGTTATCAAGCTTGTGTATTATTTATAGCTGACAATGCGTTATCTCATATTTATCAAAAAGAAGAACAAGATATATGTAGTTTTATTTTCTATACTACATACAATTTCTTGGCTGGGCACTAAAGAAAACAGTCAACCGTTTTGTTTCATGAAAACTTTAACCGATAAATAAATTTAATTTTCAACCTTCACTTTTTCATGTTTTCTTGAAGAATTTTTTATATACCAAAATATGGCTTTAATTACACAAGTAGCGCACACTATTGACTGGGGAGAAATTTGGTCTGTTTCAAAAACAGGAAAAGAAGCCCTCCTCTTCGTCCAATAGAGCAGTTCCAAGTTGATCAGAGAGCCAAGAACTCGTCCCAAGATGTAAAAGTGAAAAGGATCCAGCAGATGATGATGTTATCACTGAGCCACCTCTAGAGGGCACAACAATTCTTGAGAGAACGGCACGATTGGTTGCCAAATATGGCTTGGAGATGGAGGAGAAGCTCATGACCTATAAGAGGAGCAATCTAATTTTCAACTTCTTGAGGAGCTCAGACCGTTATCATGCTTTTTACCAGAAGAGACTTAATGCATACCATTCAATGACTGAAGATGATATCCTACAACTTGATGCTCCTCCGCGTGTAGCTGATTGTAAGGGTTCTCCATCCAGGGATCCGCTTCGAGAATCTCACTTTCCATGCATACCTCCTGAAGGGCTCACTCTTAAGGAACTTGCTCTCGTTAAACTCACATCGCAGTTTGTTATGCGATATGGGATGCATTTTTATGATGATTTGATGGAGAGAGTCTCTATGAACCCTCAGTTTGAATTTTTGGAGAAAAGTGATCGCAAGTTCCGTTATTTCACTGAGCTTGTTGTTGCCTATTCGTACGTGTTAAAGCATTCCCAAAGGTTGAGCAAGAAAGGTGCTTGTAGGAAGGCCATCCTTGAGGGTTTTTTCCAACATGTTGGATTGGATAAGCAAGACGACGGAGTGGGGCTATGGCTATGAGTGATGATTTGCATTCTGATATGTATATATTTTACACTCTTTCATCATGCATTTGTTATTCATTTTATTCTCTTAACTCATTGTTTTGCATTGTTTTCAGTCTCTTTTATACACTTTGCATGTTTAGGTAGTTCTTGCATCATCCTTGCATACATTGTGCATCTTGGAGTATTTCAGGTATCTATGAAACGTCGGAAACGCACCAGTGGAACCACCAGTCGAGCCACCAGTTGAACCACCAGTCGAGCCACCAGTTGAACCACCAGTCGAGCCACCAGTTGAACCATCAGTCAAGCAACCAGTCGAGCCACCAGTTGAACCACCAGTCGAGCCACCAGTTGAACCACCACTCGAGCCACAAGTTGAACCACCAGTCGAGCCACTAGTCGAGCCACCAGTTGAACCACCAGTCGAGCCACCAGTTGAGGCACCAGTCGAGCCACGATGAGATTGCATTCCACTCGACACGCACTGACTTGATCGCACATGTCAGGAAGGAAGGCGCTCCGTCTCACACGCTTCAGCAGATTTCCAAACCGACTATTTACCTTGTCGTTTTATGTTTTAGGGCTTTCCATGTTGAACTATATATACATTTTGTTAAGTCTTTGCCCAAGATATCTTTTATCTCGTTTTTGTTTTTCCTTAAGGTTTATCTAGCTACCTAAAACGTTTTGAGAATTTGTATCCAGATATCTTTTAATTCATTGAGTTTTTGCATTTGATTTCTTCTACAAACTTGTTCATCTCATGTTTGTCTATCTTACTATGCTTAATTCAATGTTTTCCGAGTTTGTATCCTTGATGATGATTTCTGGATCTGAGTAGTGTGACAATTCTTGAGGATGGGATAGAATAGGTGGAGGATCTCAGTATGTTGGGTGTTTAAGCTTAGACTCGTATGATTCCCTTATGGACTAGAGTTTGAAACACTAGTTTCTCTCTGATCAATTGGAACTAGGTCTTAGACATTTCTGCACCCAAAATGTGTTTGATGAAATGTCTGACCAACTAGTGCCAGAGACTTACATTCCTAGCCTAAGAGATTAGTTGTCTAGGATGTTTGTTGACATGAATGAACTTGTTTGTCATGCCTGCTTGATCATGTTTCTCTAGCGAGAGCTAGGTTTGGAAGTGGTTGAGTCTGAGTAGCTTCTGTCAAGGGATTGGATTAGCTAAGTCGTGATGTTCATTGTTTAGGATAGCTTGCTTGTGGTATGTTAAACACTCTGTAAACTAGGATACTCCACCGACATCAATTACTCCCATCCTTAGGACTTCTATCTTTTTGATTGATATTACATTCCTAAGAGTGTTTCGGTTCTTGTTATCTAGTTCATGCTTAGAATCGTTTTCGGTTTCACTTATTATTGTTCGCTTCATGTCATACATTTTTGTTTCTAGTTCTGTGACTCATTTCCGTTTTGCATTCTAATCACTCTAGGATTGTTAGACATAAATCCACTCTTGAATTGGCTTGACTTGTGATTTCTTGATTGCATCTTGAATGCTAGTAAAGTTTCCCAACTGGATTGACACCTTAAGTATTACAACTGCATAAGGTTAATTGAACCTACTAGGATAGACACACAAAAATCCTAGTATCAATTTGGCGTCGTTGCCATTTGGGATTCGTTTTGCTACATTTAAGTTTCAAGTTTTGCAAGATTAAGTTTTGTTACACTTATCATTCTGAATATTGACTTGTTTTTGTTATCTGCTTGTTTGTTTTGTATCTCAGTAACTTGTTGATTGCAACCTTGCATGTACACCAGATCAAGAGGAACTCAGAATCTCCTTCCTGCTATTGACGACATCAAGCAAAGACTACGACAAGCTCGTCTTTACACTGATCATCCCACACCAGTCACTATGGAACAACCTAACGGACCCAATCTGAGACTGTGACACATTGGTGCTGGAGATGCGCCGAACACTCATACTCAACATGCTGGAATCGTCCCTCCTGCTGTGCAGAATAACAACTTCAAAATTAAAAGTGGTATGATCTCCATGATCCAAGGGAACAAGTTTCACGGATTGCATATGGAGGATCCACTCGACCACTTAGACGAGTTCGACCGTCTGTGCAGTCTCACCAAGATCAATGGAGTGAGTGAGGATGGTTACAAGTTGTGACTCTTCCCATTCTCCCTAGGAGACAAAGCTCATCAATGGGAGAAAAACATTCCCAAAGGATTAATCACCACTTGGGACGACTGCAAGAAAGCCTTCTTGGTCAAGTTCTTCTCCAATGCCAGAACATCATGTCTCAAGAATGACATCTTTGGCTTTGCTCAGAGAAACTCAGAATCATTCTGTAAAGCCTGGGAGCGTTTCAAGGGTTACCAGAGCCAGTGTCCACATCACGTATTCAGCAACGAGTCATTGCTGAGCACTCTCTACCATGGTGTGCTACCAAAGATACGTATGCTGCTTGACACTGCTTCAAACGGTAACTTCCTGAACAAGGAAGTCGATGAAGGATGGGAACTTGTTGAAAACCTCGCCTAGTCTGATGGCAATTATAACGAGAATTATGACCGCACAGTTAGAGGAGAGTTTGGTTCTGAGGAGAAGTACAAGAGGGACCTTAAGAATGTCAATGACAAGCTTGACCGCCTCTTGCTCAATCAGCAGCAAACCGTCCAATTCGTCTCTGAGAATGACCCTTTTCACGTTCAGGATGGGGAGGGTGAGCAGTCTAAAGAAATCAGCTACGACCAGAATCAAGGTGGATATAATAAGGGTTACAACCCCTATAAGACGAACCCCAATTTGTCTTACCGGAGCACCAATGTTGCAAATCCAAAGGATAGTGTACCCTCCTCAGCAGCAACAACAAGGTTAACAAAAACCTTTTGTGCCTTACAATCAAGGATTCGTGCCCAAACGACAATTCCAGCAACAATTACAAGCTCCCTCAGGACCACCGCAAGGATTCCGCCCTCAACCGGTTCAGACTACTCCTGATCAAGAAATGAAGCAAATGATGCAACAACTTCTTCAGGGTCAAGCTAGTTGTTCTATGGACACTGCTAAGAAGTTCGCTGAACTCAGTCAGAGGATGGAATGTTCTTACAATGACCTGAATGTCAAATTCGAAGATGAGATATATGGAAGGCCAATCTGCTTATACTTCTGCACCAAAGCCTGACCAATTCCCAGGGAAGGCTGTTCAAAACCCCAAGGAGTTTGCAAACGTAATTACGCTGAGAAGTGGGAAAACATTGCCTCCCAGGCAGGGAGTTCCAGACGGCACTGAGGACAGTGAGGAATTAGATGGGGAGGATTTTGTTCAAGATGAAGCTCACATGACGGACCCAGTCCAAGCAGTTAAGGATCCGATTGAACCAGTGAAGCAGTCCGAACCTGAAGCTGTTAAGGAACATGTTGTTTCTGATGACAAACCTATAAAATTCATCCCTCCACCATACAAGTCTCCTCTAATATTTCCAGTGAGGTTTAAGAAGCAACTTACTGAGAAGTACAAAGCCTTGTTCGAAAAACAAGTCAAGGAGATTGAGTTGAGGATGCCATTGCTGGATGCATTCGCACTTGTTCCTCACTACCAGAAATTCCTCAAGGACTTAGTGATGGAGAGATCAAAAGAAATCCAAGGCATGGTGGTACTAAGTCTTGAGTGTAGTGCAATCATCCAAAAGAAGATTGTACCCAAGAAGCTCAAAGATCATGGATCATTCATTCTACCTTGCTCTCTTGGACCTATGTTTTTTGATAGGTGCCTATGTGATCTTGGCGCTTCAGTTAATCTGATGTCAGTCTCTGTGGCTAAGAGGTTGGGTTTTACAAGGTTTAAGGGTTGTGACATCTCTCTCATCCTCGTAGATAGATCAGTGAGACTTCCACATGGTATGTTAGAAGACTTACCTGTCAGGATCAGAGACGTGGAAGTGCCAACTGACTTTGTGGTTCTGGAGTTGGATGAAGAACCAAAAGATCCTCTGATCTTAGGAAGACCGTTCCTGGCGACTGCTGGAGTCATCATTGATGTCAGAAATGGCAAGATTAATCTCAATTTGGGTGATGATTTCATTATGAAGTTTGACATCAAGGATACTTTGAAGAAACCAACAATAGGAGGAAAAGTCTTCTACATTGAAGAGATGGATCAGTTGGCTGATGAGTAGTTGGAGGAATTAGCTGAGGAGGATCATCTCAAGACCGTTTTTACCAAGGATGGGAAAGAAGGGTTCTTGTATGAGGAGACCACTTGTTACAAGAATCTGCTAGACTCCCACAGAGAAACGGATGGACAAGAGTAGTTCGAGCAGCTATCTGACGCAGAGGAGGTATGTGCAGTTGAAGCAGAGACTTCAGAACGTGAGATTTCCCACTCGACCGACGTCAAGACCCGACTCGACTCTCCAACGTCCCACTCAATCGAGCCACCACTCGAGCCGCACCCCACTTGACCATGATCGCTCCAACGTCCCACTTGACCATGATCGCTCCAGACTCCCATGCTGACGACTGGTCGAAACTGTAAGCTCCAAAGGTAGAACTCAAAACTCTCCCTTCAAAACTCAAGTACGTTTTTCTAGGAACCAATTCTACTTATCTTGTCATAGTAAATGCTAGGTTGAGTGATAGCAACATCTCATTTGGATTGACACCTTAAGTACTACAACACATAAGGTTAATTGAACCTGCTAGGACACGCAAAAATCCTAGTATCACATTTGATGTATGTAGAATTTCACTCCAAATCTTTTACCTGAAAAGACTACACAACGACTGAAAGTGCACAGTTAATCAGTGTAGTATTTTAGGATCGATCCCACAGAGAGTAATAGCAAGCACAAATTGAATTTTAAAAGAAAGAACTATGGCTAAGACTAAAGAAGAGATTGGGGTTTTGGTTTTCCTAATATATATTGAAAATAAATAAAAATGGTTTAAAACTATAAGACTAAGGCGTTGGGCGTCTTGGGAGTCATCTTAGGGTTTTTATGGTTCTAAGCAATATTAAGTGTAAGATCTAACAAGTAAATACTAATTTTCGGTCTAGGTTCTCAACTACGAAACACTAATGAACTAAAAAGCTATTCTCATAATATGAAAGTCTAAATTCTTCACACTCCGTTACTCAACTTTCGCAGGCAACGCCGCATGTCAACCAGCTAGTAAAACAAGTTCGATACATTCACCAAACTCCGCAACTCAACTTACGCAGGTTACGACGCGAGGTTTCGGTATATCATTAGTTCGGAGAAGTAGGATAACGCGGTTAGCACTCCCGTTCTCTAGATCAGCACTTGGTGATCAATCCAAGCACATGCATTAAGATAAAGATGTCCCAAAAGAACTCTAATATAAAACCGAAAATAAGATCTAACAACCTAATTGAAGCGAATCATAAATTCCCCTTGAATCACCCCATAAAACCCAACAAATAAAACTACTCGCTCATGATGCAAAGAAACGACATTGATATTATAAAGTATAGCATCAAAAGTGAATCAATAAACAAAAAGGGATTCAAAAGAAACTTCTCTATTTGTCACAAAAGTAACTTGATCCCAAAAGCAATGATAGTATGAAAGAAGTAGAAAGAGTAGAAAGAGAGATTGATGGCAGATCTTCAAGCTTCAAGAGAGACGGAGAGCGAGCGAAAGAGAGCTTCTCTGGTCGTGGCTAGGGCGGCTCCAAAGGCTGTAGAAGATGCACTCTCCAAAACCCTAGGTCTTAAGAGTATTTATAGGGTTTTATTTAGGGTTAGGGTTTTGTAAGGGCAGAAACGTCTTTTCTTCTTAAGTGCAGGACAAGGGCCGGCAAAAGAGGCTTCTAGACCGTGAAGGAGGCTTGGACTGGGCCGCAGTGATGGTCGCTGGTCAGGCCTTGAATAGAAGCCCATCGACTGGTTGGTTTTCTTCACGTCTCGGTAAATCGGGCATAACTTCCGGATGAATGAATAGATTGACTTGATTTAACTTAGAGGAGAAAGATGACTCTTCCAGCTTTCCATAGACACCAAGCATGATATATTTTGAGTTCTGGAAGCTCTTCAAAAGTTGCCCGTACTGTAAAGCTCTGAATCTTTCCTAAAACGTGTTTTTCTTGTCTTTTGGTCCAAATTGCTATAAAACCTATAAAACCTTCTTGAAACCGGAAATACTTGATAATAGACCTTTTATACTAGAAATCTCATCAAACTCTTCCTAAATGCATATGAAAACTATAGCTAATATGAGTAAAATAATGATGTTATCAACATTCTTTTGCGGGACCTGATGATTATTTTGCTCACATGGAGGAAGATAAGCTTTCTACTTGCGTGCCCACCTGAACACCTTTCAGGGATGGTGAACACACCTCCACAAATGCAGCCTGGTATGCCTGTAACTCTTCCACTGGCCGGAGCTTCTATTACCTTCAATGGAATGCAATCACCACGTGTAAACACAACATAAACATACATATTTTACGTTTGAAACAATGTAAATTAGATGATATAGTTTTTCCAGAATACTAAATTTTCTTTACGTTTTTTAGCTAAGCATAAAGATCAACTTTTAAATTAAGAGTTAAGAAGACCAATGTTTTATTTTTCTTCCAGAATTTGAGCCTCTTTATGATTTCATTGTTGCTTGTTAGGTGTGTGTTCTATCAGATTTTGAGCTTTGAGTATCCATTTTTTACTTAAGCGTTGGGGATTCATTGATACTGGAATTTAGGGTTTTCATCTTCTTCGTCCATTTTGATTATTTAAGTAGTGTAAGTAAGCTTATAGTGTGTTTCGAGTGAAGATGTTCTTAGATTAGGAATCCTCAATGATAGTTGTTTAGTGAAGTTACTCTTCAGAGCATTTTGTGTTTAACTAGACTAGGGTGCATAGAATTGTCTAGTCTTTAGATGATAAACTGATAATTGATACAGGGAACAATAAACTCGTTGAAGGCTTGTGCTTGATCTTGATGTTGATTGTTAATTGAGTTTATGTCTATGTTAAGTTTATTTAGTTAAGAGTCGTGGCCTTTAGAAAAAGTTGTGTCGTTTAAATTACAGAACCACAATACACGACTATTCACATGTTGTGTCTGTTTGTTTCTTATATAAACTTATTGTATCGTGGATGTAAAACTATAAGTTCAAGATAAATAAAAATGTCCAATCTTTCTTTTACTGAGTTTCTTATATCACAATTGACACAAGATTGTGATATATTCTTACTCTGTTTTTCTTCTTGCTTTCTTACTCTGTTGGAATCAACTTTCTAACATGGTATCAGAGCTATATTGATTCAAGGGACAACAAAAGCAAAATTCTGCATAAGTAAGCACTAAGATTAAGCAAAAAGAAAGAGTAGCGATGGAAGCAACATCGCATCAAGTGATTCCCATATTCGATGGGGATAAGTAGGCGTATTAAGATGACAACCATCTTCAAAACCAGAAAATTGTGGTCGGTGGTAGAAGACGGAGTTCCCAGCCAACCGATGGAAAGAGAGGAGACTCCGGAAGTGTTGCGTTTGCAAACTAAATGGGAAGAAGCGACAACACATGATATGATGGCTTTGCAAATTTTACAAACGGTCGTGTCCGATCAGATCTTCTCTCGCATAGAACCAGCAAAATCATCAAAGGAGGCTTGGGATTCTCTGCAAAACGAATTCCAAGGCACTCCGCAAGTACGATTGATCAAACTACAATCGTTGAGAAGACAGTACGAAAATTTGAAGATGAACAAAAGTGATAACATAAAGGTTTTCAAAGAGAAGTTGATTGATTTGGAAAATCAATTAAGGGTTCATGGTAAAGAGAAGACGGACTACCAAATTGTCCAGAAGATTCTCATCTCTCCCCCAGCAAGATTTGACAGCATAGTGGCTGTGATGGAGCAAACGAAGGATCTGACTTCGTTGCCGGTAACAGAGTTAATAGGAACTCTGAAAGCACATGAGAAACGTGTGGAAGCCCGAGGCGAGACCATGTCGGAAGAGGCGTTTAGTGTTAGAACAAGAGGAGGAAAATCTGGATTCAAATCTTTCAACAACCAAAGCCATGGGTATCAAGGCAAAGGCAAAAGATGGTGTGGCTTCTGTAAAAGAGATAATCATACAGAAGCTTATTGCTGGGAGAAACCTCAGAATGAAGATCAAGGAAAAGATCTAAGAAACAAGATGATATGCTACAAATGTGGCAAATGTGGTCATGGTTCAAGGGAATGTCAGTCTAAGAGGTATGAAAGGGCACACATGAGCCTTGAAGATGAAGAGGAAGATGACGGAGTTCATATGCTCTTTAGTGCAAGCAAAGAAAATCCTACACCCACGAAAGAAGACGTTTGGCTGGTAGACAGTGTTTGTACAAATCATATGACAAAAGAAGAAAGTTACTTCACAAGACTTGATAGAAGTGTCAAGTTTTAATAAGAGTTGGAAATGGAGAAATTACCATAACAGCGGGTAAAGGAGTTATTACTGTCATGACAAACAGAGAAAAGTGAGTTATAAAAGACGTATTCTTGGTGCCCGGTTTAGAGAAGCATCTGATCAGTGTTCCACAATTTCTATCTTGTGGAAAATGTGTGATGTTTGAGAACAAGCTGTGCATAATCTTAGATTCCATGGGAAGGAAGATTATGGAGGTACGAAAGAAGAACAGGAGTTTTCCAATCAAATGGAATCCATCACATGAAATGGCAATGAGTATGAGTGAGCAAGAAACAGCGGCGATATGGCATAGAAGATTTGGTCACGTGGGAAATTCAAGACTGCAACAAATGCAGAACAAAAGAAAGGTAATTGGATTACCAACCTTACAAGTCAGCAAAAAAGTGTGTGGAGCATGCAAACTTGGGAAACAAGCAAGAGAAGCGTTTCCAATGGAGTCTCAAACAAGAGCGAGGGAGAAACTTGAGATTGTTCACACCGACGTGTGCTGTGTGAGATTGTTCACACCGATGCAAACCGTTTCACTTGATGGAAATCGGTACTTCTTACTGTTCGTAGATGATTATACTCACATGTGTTGGGTATATTTTCTAAAGAACAAGTCTGAAGTCTCCTCAATGTTTCAAAAGTTTAAAGCTTTATTGAAGACTCAATCGAAATATCAAATTAAAAAGCTACAATCTGATGGAGGTGGAGAATTTACTTCTAGTGAATTCAACAAATTTTGTCAAGAGTGTGGAATCGAGAGACAAGTAACGGTGCCATATTTACCTCAGCAAAACGGTGTTGCAGAACGTAAAAATCGATCACTTGTGGAGATGGTGAGAACGATGATTATAGATCAAGGTTTACCACATACGGTGTACACGTCGGCTTATTTGCAAAATTGTTTACCAACAAAAGCCATTGAAGATGATATCACACCGATTGAAAAATGGAGTGGGCATAACCCAGCAGTTGGACACTTGAAGATTTTTGAAACTCTATGCTTTGGTCATGTACCCGATGAAAAACCAAGCAAATTAGACGTGAAGGCCAAACATGGAATTTGTATTGGTTATAGCTACCAATCAAAAGGGTATAGAATTTTCATTTTAAATAATGAAAAGGTGGAGATATCTAGAGACGTGCATTTTGAAGAAGGAAGAAAATGGGACTAGGATAGACATGAAGAAGTGAAAAGGAATTTTGTCTCTCCCCTTACTAATCAAGAGTCACGTACAGAGCCATGTACGCCATGCACGGAGCAAATTCAAGAAATTTCCAGTCCAATTCATTTTCAACAAAATGATGGTGGTAACGATGAAGAAGAAGGAGAGACTTCTGAGCCAGCAAAAAAATACAAATCAGTGAATGAGATTATTCAAAACACACCAAAGGTGACTCTAACAGAAGAAGCTCAAGCAAGTGAAGCTTGTTTTCTTGTGTCAACGGAGCCACAAACATATGATGAAGCTTCAGAGATCAGAAAATGGAGAGAAGCCATGAAAGAGGAAATAAATATGATAGAAAAAAATGGAACATGGCTACTTGTGGAAAACCCGGAGAAGAAGAATGTCATTGGTGTCAAGTGGATATATCGTATCAAGACAAATGCAAATGGAAATCCCATCAAGTATAAAGCAAGGTTAGTTACAAGGGGTTTTTCTCAACAATATGGTGTTAATTATCTTGAAACGTTTGCATCGGTCTCAAGACATGACACAATTCGTGCCATTCTCGCTCTTGCGGCACAAATGAAGTGGAACCTCTATCAAATGAGGAGATCTTAAAGAGGAGATCTATGTTTCACAACCACCTGGATTTGTAGTTGAAGGTGAAGAAAATAAAGTTCTACGGTTAAGAAAAGCATTATATGGCTTGAAACAAGCTCCAAGGGCTTGGTATGTGAGAATTGATTCATATTTTCTCCAATGTGGTTTTCAAAGAAGCATGAATGATGCAGCCTTGTATGTAATGAAGAAATATAAGGAGATCATGATCGTAAGTCTCTACGTCGACGACTTAGTGATCACTGGCAACGATCCTCAACTCATTGAAAAATTCAAGGAAGACATGAAATTGAAGTTTGAGATGACAGATTTGGGGTTGCTGAATTATTTTCTTGGAATGGAAATCATTCAAGATGTTCATGGAATTTTTCTGTCACAAGAAAAATTTGCATGTAATCTCATTGAGAAGTTTGGCATGAAAGAGAGGAAGAGTGTAAGTTCCCCACTTACACCAAACGACAAAAAGATTAAGAATGATGAAGAATATGGTGTACCAACAAAGTTCAGAAGTGTCCTTGGTGGGCTATTGTATCTCTGTGCATCAAGGCCAGACTTGATGTTTGCAAGCTCTTATCTCTCGCGATACATGACTGCGCCACTCATGAAGCACTACCAAGAAGTCAAGAGAGTGAGGGATATTGAGGGATATTGGATTTGAGTCTCAAAGGCGCAGTTCTTGCGGATTTAAGCAAACTTGTTATACTGGATTTAACCAACAGCCTTTGTAACCAAATAGCTTGGTTTGCTTGGTGTGATAATAGGTGGAAAGAGCAACAGTTCTTGCGGATTGAGAGTGAAAGAGAGTAAAAAAGAAACAAGCTCAGTGTCTCGTAAATCTCCAACTGTAACAGCAAAAAATAAAAATAAAAATAATGGCGTAGAAAAACAAAAAACTGTTTAAAGAGTTCTCTAAGCTATCAATGGTTAGTGTTGATGTGTGTAGCGTTGTATCATGTCTTATGCTTCTTTGTACAGTGTTTGTTTTCTACTGACTTCTTCGTAATAAGTTAATGTTTAAATGATTGATCACTACCATATAAAACCATATCAGATGATTTCTAATTGTGGTTATTTGCGACAATATATATTTTTTGAGTAATTTAATCAAATTGTGGCAATTAGCTACAAATATATAACAGCTAATTTTTACAACTAAACTGAAGACCTTTGTTGCTATTTTGTTACAAAGAGCTAGTGGCATTTTTTGTCTCTATTAGAGATAAATTATTTTGTGAGAATTTATAATAATCTGTTACAATTATATTGAGACAAAATTGAAGCAAATTGACACAAACTGAATTGTAGCAAATTTGTAGCAAATTTGACACAAATTGAATTCTAATAAAATTGTAGCAAATTTGTTACGATTTTCTACAAAGCTTAATTTGCTACTACCCTATAGGGGCAAACTTTTTTTCGAAACAAATTTGTAGCAAACATGAATTTGTGATGAAAATATGTAAATAGCTACAAAATTTTTGGTAACTATACAAACCAAAATCTGTAGTGTACCAAGCTTCATCCCGTAACCCCAACCTTGCCTCACCAACTTGTCTTTCTCAGCCACCATTACCAAAACCCTTCCGCAATCCAATCCGGACAAATCTACCAACTCTGATTGCACCACGTTGATGAACGGATCATCCAATCCATCTTTGCTTATGGGACAAGCCAACATCCAAATCGACTCGATCCACGTCCTTATTGCTACATCCGTCGTCTCCATGTCGTCGATTCCAGTGACTCCTGAATCGTTCAAACCGGGACTGAGTTTATCTTTAGCAGCTTTCATCGCCATGTGATGCGTTATGTTCGCTCCGGCGCTATCTCCGGCCATGAACACTTTGGTGAAATCAGCGTATTTGTTCAACCAATCTTCTTGACCATATCCGGTGATGTGGGAGAAAACCCATTTGAGAGCTGTCCACGAATCATCGTAAGGCGTCGGAATCGAATGCTCCGGTGCACACCAGTAATCAACAGAGACGGCTACACAGTCTGAGGCAGAGACAGCCGCCGTGAGAAAAGTCTGGTAAGTTGGGGAGAAAGCGGTTTCAGTGAGGAATCTTCCGCCGTGGAAGTTTTTTGTTTCATAATAGAGGATGTTTTCAAGTTTCTATGCAACTTTTAGATTAGTTTAGTATTTATATTATGCAGTATTGTTTCTGATTGGTTAAACTTGTTAAAAGTAAAGACTTCTTAATTTGCGTGCTATAGTTAAAACATCCTATATTTTGAAACAGAGGCAATATAATTTAACATATTTGCTACACAATTCAACGTAGATGTCACTGGTCCATGTTTTTTCCTTGTTTGCTAGATTTCTGTACATGTAAAAATAATAGTATATGTTTTTATATTAAATTAATAGTTTTTGCGCATATTGGTCTATTTTCTTGACTAATATAATATTATAGTTTAGCAATGTATTATTAATTTATATTAACATTTTTGAAATAAACTCTTTAAAATATACTTACCCCTTATACTTATTTATAAATTTAATTTCTAAAACATTATACAAAAAAACAAAATCAGTTAGATTCCTAAAATATCTCTACTAATTTAGTTTGTAATATATTTATAAATTTATTACACTTAATAACATATGCCAAAAATATCTATACAATATTTTTGGAAAAATACCCTTGATTAGCACCAATCTAAGTTTTTATTCTAACCTTAGCACACAGATTCAAATATTCCAAGACTAGCATTAATAAATTATTATCTTAAATAACAAAATCAATTATAATTTTTAGTAACTTATTGGTTTATTAAATTATGATCGTGATAGCTCCGGTGAAGCTTCAGGTGAGGGCGAAGCTTGTGGTGGAGCTTCATGCAAAGCTTCTTCTTCTTCTTCTTCTCTATGTATCAATTTCAATCTCAGATTTTGAGATTCTCCACAAAATCGTGGATTCTTATAGCTTTAATTGAGGAATTAAGCGAATTTGTTGTATCATGGCTTCTAAATATAGCTAATTGGCTCATCACCAGCTGGAATCACATCTGTATTTGTAGTTTTGTCGTTGTTATTATCATGGGGATTAGAAGAAATGGTGGGAGGATAGTGGTGATTATCGGAAGAAGAAAGAAGAACGGCGTTGAAAAAAAAAGCCAACGACGAACATCGTCGACGAGATTGCCGCCACCACTCACTGATGCTAATTACAGATCTTTATTCTCTGCTGCTGAGACCACCACCAGAGCTTCTGAATGTGAAAGAGAAAGTAGAAATGGAGATGTTAGTGCTAAATAAAGGAAGTAGACGAGAATTTGAAGCTTCTCCTTCGCTTAGATCATTTGGCTTTGCTTCTAGCGAATGAAATGTTGAGTATTGAATGAAATCTGAACATTTGGGAATTGTTGGGTATTGGAACTGTTGAAAATTGTTAGTTAATGAATCATATATGATCATGAGTGGTGGCTTGAATTGTTGGGTATTAGAATTTCAATTGTGAATGAAATGGATAAACATGGTAATCTTGAAGCTGAAATGTGTATTTGAGTGCTACTTTCTCATCTTTGGACACCAAATTTTTTGCATACCAAGTGTTTGATATATTGTCATTGAGAACAAAACAGTTGGTAAAAGAGTAAAAAAAGTTCATCGTCGTCGTCGATTTCGATGTATTCGGCTTCTTCGGCTAATATTTTGTCGGTTATGGAGTTGACTAGTCGTGTTGACGAGACAGAGTACAATGGAGGATGATCTTCTCATTCTGGTCATCACTCATCACCATTTTTGGGATTTATGAATATTCAAGAAAAGCTTTCTAAATTTTAAGAATGTCTTCCTAAACATTATTAAATCCTGCCTAAATCTACAGAAATGAGTTTCTAATTTTTTTAAATTTTTGTTTTACTTTATTGTGTCACATATAACTCTATTTCGTGAGGGATTTTTGATTTTACTTTGTGTCTATCTTGATATTTTATCTCTATATATATGAGAGTAACAATATGATTTTGTGTGTTTCTAAATATTTTATGAAGTATTTTAGTGTTATGTATATGATGTCTTTGAAATGTTTCTTTACAAGATATAATTATCTTGTGTCTTGTGTTGGAGAAATGTGTGATATCTTTGATGTGTTTCATTGTAATGTGGGTTTTTTTTGTTTACATATCGATTTCAGCAAAGAAGAAAGAAACGGTGTAAGGAAGTTGAGTATGTTGTTCCAAAGAAGAAGAGCTGATGATGAACAAGATGTTCCATGGCAGAGCACACAACATGTTTAAACCATCCTGAATTTAAGCAAGAATACTTTAAAGATGTAATCTTTTTTAACTATTATTTTTATGAAGACTATCCTGAATTTCAAAAAGTCATTCCTAAATATTATTGAATCCTTCATAAATTTATATATGTGTTTTTCTAAATATATATTTTTAGTGTATTTTGGATCAATATATCAAATATTAGTAGATTACTCCATTGGTGAGGGGTAATGATTTCATTTTTGTGAACATTCTAATGTTTGACAATCTAAACTTTTTTATGAAAGTCATTATGAAGTTCAAGGAAATCCTTCCTGAATTTCATAGAATCCTTACCGAATTTCATACAATCCTTCCTGAATTTTATATAATCTTTCATGAAGCTCTGTCACAGTTAAAGCAAAGTGCTTACACATGTGAGAATGTTATACATCATACAAGTACAAAAAAAACTAAAAAAGTTTCCTAAAGATCATATATGTCTAAACAACATATATAGTAAAATTGGATAAAGAAACACAGTCTCATATGTAAATATCCAAAGCATACTTGCATCTTGTGTCTGCAGCATGACGTAGCTTAGAGAAATCTTCAACCCTATTCCATGCAATAAAAATTGAAATCAGGGAATAAGTTTCAGGAAAGTCTTCATGAATTCTCAACAATGCTCCCTCAATCTTCAAATATGACTGTGATGAGAGATGAGATGTGAATGATATCTAGTCTGAGAGGCATCGTTATCAGTAAGAAAACACATTGTTGGGAGATGGGATGTGAATGATTCAAACTAAGAAAATATTATCATTCTAAGTAAACCAATCAGCTCACCTTCTCTCAAGTTCAGCTATATTTTTAACTAGGGTTTGATTGTACTGAACGAGTTTGGAGAATAAGAAAGCAAATGCCATAAAGCTCACCTGCAACACAATTTCAATTTCAAAACAACTAAATTTTCATAAGATACTCGAAAATTAATGATCACAAAATAAAGAGATCAAAAGCCGACATAGATATTTGAATCGAAACCCCATCACAACTAGTAGATCCAGATCCAAATCAAAACAATGTTCTCAGTTTCTAGTATGAGAGCCATCGTAATAGAGCAAAAAATAACCAAACCTTCGTCATCCCCATCCCCTTCATGAGATTTATCGTTGTTGAAGGTCACAAATAAAAAAACTCTCCAGATCCAGCACCAACTAAATCATTCAAATTAAAATTAGAGAGAGAGAGAGATTGGGACCTGTGAAGCTTGGGCTATATCGTCTTTCTGAACCAGAGCTCAAAGATATCTCCGGTCCTTAGATTCATGTTTGGGCTCCTCTTCAATGTTGAGTACGTAATTACTGGTTTTACGGACTTCGACTTGATGGCTAACAAATCCGATTGGGTTCGTCGGTGGAACATCATCTCCGATTGAATTTGGAATCGGCGGAGAGAGAAGAGTGAGAGAGAACACAATTGTTGCTATCTCACGATTTTAACATTGTTTTAATTTTATTAATTTTATATTTTTTGATATATAAAAATGTGCTAATTTTGGAACTTTTAAGCATGTGTGCTAATTTTGGACTAAAAACTTAAATTAGTGTTATTTTTGAGATTCTCCCATATTTTTTACTTTTAAAAATTCTAATATTCAATAATAACTATATTGTTTAATATGAACAATTAATATCTTTAATGGTTATTAATATGGTGATAAAAATGTAAAAAAAAAAAATTCACGGGTTAAATCTAATAAATTAGAGTATTTATAATATAATTTAATCTGGAGTATACTACATAATAACTTTTACAGATATAATTTTTTACGGGTTAAATCTAAAAAACATTAAACCTACGGGTTAAATTTAAAAACACCAAAATTTTGTATAATAATGTAAGAATAATTCCTTCACGGATTAAATCTAAAAGTACTAAAATTTTAAATTTTTATAACCATAAGAAATTCGATACGGTAAAATGTAACATTATTAGAAATAAAACTAAATAAATGTCTCGTCGTGTCTGCGGTATACAACTGGTCAAATTTTAGAATTAAAAATCAAAATACAATTATACAAACTTAAACACTAAACAAAAAAAAACAAAATTAACAAACAAATTTTTTTTTTTTAAATTTAGTTTTTGTTATAAAAATATTGTTCCGTGGTGTACTGCAGGTTAAAATATAATTTATTAATATATAGTATATAATTTAACAGGTTTTTAAAATTTCACTGCTGTAGCTACGTGGATTTTAATCAAAGCTTTGTGTTAGGTAAGATCTCATAACCTTTTATTCTCTTTTTATTATAGAAATTTTGTATGAGTGTGAATTACTATTGAAAAAATGCTGACATCTCATCGCTCCAGAACTCAAACAAATTTTAGCAAATAATTCTCATTAATTAATACTAATTACATTTATACAATTATATATTTCAAAAATAATTTTATTTTACAAATTTAATTTTGTGCATTTTATTAACATCTACTTTTATAAAAAATTCAAAATTAGTATTATAAAATCTAATATTTAATTTAATTACAGTAAAAATAGTAGTACTCACATATTTACATTAAAATACCAAAAAAACACCTTAATAGAGAAGCATTCTCAAGAATCAGTTTTTCATATTCACAAGTTAATATTATTTACAATAACAACAAATCTAATATTTTTGTAATTTTATCACGTGTAATATATTATTTTTTGTGTTGTAAATTCCAATACATATTCAATTTTTAAGTTATAAATATTTCTCTATATTATTGGTTGACTTTTTTAATAATTATAAAATAAATTTATAAGATTGAGAGTAAAATTTGCTTCGTCCTATTAAAATATTTTATATGTTTTAGTATATTATCATCATGTTAAAAACTAATGATAATACAAATATTACTCCTTTAAATATATGTATTTATTTATAAATTCGATTGTTTGAATCTATTTATTCCGCATAGGTTACCTATTAATACTATATTAGGATCCATTCTATGTACGAGTATTTAATTTTATGATAAATTTGAATTTAACCAATAACTGAAAAAATTATGGCTAAATGTTATTTATAAATCATTTCACATTAGAAATAACTTCAGCTTTTAGTTAGAATCATAGTTATTTGCATACTCTATACGTGGATATAAGAAATAAATATTAAATACTTTTGATAACATTTTAATTTTAACTGGTAATCCTCACAATTTTTGTAGATTTTATTTGGTTACTGTTTTTAAATCCGGAATTGAACCTCATGCATTCCATCTTACATACAAATTAAGTATATATCACATCATAATATTAGATATTAATTTTACGCACTCAATCTTAATGAGTAACAACTAAATTTTTTGTATCAAATATAATATGTGCATCATATCAAATATATATTTAAGTAGTACTAATATAATTAACAAAAATAACAAAATATATTTCTTGAAAAATATTTTTTTTATATGTTTTATATAATAAGATATGAATCATAAGTTTTATATAATAAGATATGAAACCTAAGTTTTATCTAATAAGATATATATTAAAAAAAATTATTGAAATAACCATTTAGAATAATTAAAAATACGTTTGTTATTCTTCTTAAATTAAGATTAAATAAATATAAATGATAAGTTTGTCTGTGGCAGAGGGTATCAACATAATAAAAAAATAGAAAATAATTAAAAAGTAAGAGAGATGTATAAAAAAGATTCTCAACGATTCTCGTTTCACAACCGATGAGAAACGTTCTCACACACTTGGCATCATATAATTGGTTAACTTATTTTTTTATTATTTAAAACTTAAATAAATAAATAATTTAATATTGAAAGATTTTTTTAATATATTTGAGAAACCCACATAGTTTCTGACCGATGATGCTCTAATAATGTAACATATTATGTTGAAACTAATTACAAATAAAGTATAATACATTATAGGGAATAATAATTGGCAGAATTAATGCATGACAGAAATAAAATAAACTTTGAATGTAGGCAAAATATAATATTATATTGCCAAAAAAGAAGTATCACAGTCAAATATATCAGACAATAAATAAGTCAAATTTCCTTTATTTAATGGACATTAGTCTCTTACCTAAAATCAGTGATATAACCATGACTATATAAATACCAATACTTTTATCATTACAAACATCTCCCAAATTTACTACTTTTTTTTTATTTCTTTTGTGATATAGATTCTTTTAACATTTCTCATCGAGGTATTATATGATCTCGGTTTATCTACTAATTATATATATAGTTTCACATAATATTTTTGTGTTTTTAGTTTAATTTTTAATACTTCTATTGGTTGATAAATGTTTGTCATATATATCAGTCGTGTTTTATTACATTCAATTTTTATATAATACTCGACACATCAATAATGGGTTTATATATGTTCGACTATATATGAGATCTTTGACGAGAATTATTTTTTCTCTTATAAATTAATCTGTTATGATTTATCACACATTTATCTGGTATTGATATATTGTATTTTGTAGGATTTGCTAAAAACCTCTAATATCTCTTAAGTTAGATAGATTTATGACTATATATGTAATTTTTAGGTATATGTTGTTCATCACACAACTCACAGCTATGGTGAAACATACTGTAGTAAAAGTACAATATGTACATATATTTTGAATGGTATTAATGATTATTTTTAATATAATATTTTTAGGGGTTAAGGGAGAAAAGAAAACAAAGAAGAGTGGCTTACAACCGTTGGCTGTTTGCAAGATCTTGAATGATCCTTGTGATTTAACTTGTGTCTCCAAACCACATTTTCCATCTCATGATACGAGATTTGAAGATGTTCATCAAACTTTTGGAGCCATGAACGTCCGCAATATTCTTAATAATTTTGATTCTCTAGAACAACGTGAAATTGCTGTCAACTCACTGTGCTATGCAGCTGAGGCTCGTAGACGTGATCTCATTTCTGGAGTCCATGGCATCATCCTACACTATGAGAACATTCTCAATAATATGAAACAAGATATTAATTATGCAGTGAATGATATTGAAACAAACATGGGACATGATCAAGTGCCAAAATATTTTGATCTTCCCATTCCAGATGATTTCTTCGTTACATCAACATCTTTGAATTCTTATATTGAGAAAATAAAGAATCTAAACATCAGGATGAGAGAAGATCAAAAAATGGGTGATGGTCATGGAGCTCATGGTGCATCAACATCTGTTTGACCATCTACAACTTTAGCTAAAAAGCATCAATGAAAACTTCCATGTGTTTTGTTTGTTTTTTTCTTTGAACTCGAGTTCCTAGAATAATATTTTGTCATTTTCCTTAATTTCTTACTATTTCGTCATATATCTATGTTTCTTTAATAAAATATCTATGTTGTTTGAGCTATTCTTATATGGTGTTTCCTTTTACTTGCATTGGATAATAATCAAAAGTACATGTTAAGATCTTTTAAATCTATCTGAAAACTAGATTTGTTGCTAAATCACATGAAACATAATAATCTTTTTCATAATGTATATAAGATCTTAAATAGTGGGTAAGGTTGGATTTTTATAGATACACGTACATAAGAAATAAATAAAGATAATTAAAAACTTATAATTTGGAGAACAAAGTTTAATTCCTTTCTAATTAATCTTGTTATTTTATATGATAAGCTTTCAAAATATAATCTGGAAAACAATATAATGTTTCTTGTCTTCGTCAAGAATAGTAATGTTGACTTAACTTATGCTAACATTTTCTCATGTTAAGTTAAATTATATTGACAAAAAAACAAAATTATAACATGCAATATTGATTTTGGGAGGGATCTAAGATATTTTTCTTTTTTATAAATTGGATTTTAACATTTGGTGAAATGATGGACTAATTTTTACAATAGTATAAAGAAGTATAGCTCTTAGGGATTAAAAAAAAAGATGTGTCTATGACCTTGTGGAAAAGGATTCAGCATCACAATAAAATGAGCCCCTCTTAGCGGAAAAAATATATGGTACTCTATATCTTACTTCAAACTCTATTTATAGAGTAAAACCATCTACAATGGTAATCTATATTCTACTCTTTGGAGTAACAATATTAATTTCTATATTTTTAGAGTAGAACTTTTTTATTTACAAAGTATTCCTCGATACTACAAGAAAACATGTGAATTCCTATTGCAGATTTTAAAGGAAAATAATAGTAAATATGTGTTTCCTACTATTTTCCTACGAAAAATATTGGAGGTAATCGTCTGAAGGAAATCGGTTTTGGAATGAATTTCATAGAAAATTTCCTACTAAAACATTTTCGTAAAAACTTCGTAGGAAACTGGGAAATTTTTTTTAACCATTTTCCTACCAAAATATTAATAGATAACAAATTTCTACTATTTTTCTACCACATAGCTCTTACCATTTTCCTTCTAAAATATTAACACATAAAATTAATTCATTAATTTCGAAAATTAAATTAAATCTTATAAAAGAAACAATTATTAATTTCAACTTTTTATAATATATATTAAAATTAATACCCCTTAATGGGCTAGGGCTGGGCCAATTACAATGACGACACAATTACAAAACGGAATCAATCGGAAAAACTCGCCGAAATCATATCGGAGGCTCGGATCTTGCTGTATAACCGGAGGCAGAGAGTCAGGGCATTAGCTCCGGCGGATTCAAGGACCACAGCTTTGTGGTAGACACGGCGGCTTGGACCGGTGAAAACCACCACGGCAGATCCAGAGGTTGTCGGCTCAGGGAAACCCTCTTTCACGAGATCCAGAGGTTGTCGACTCAGGCAAACCCTCTTTCACCAGCATAAGACCTTACAATTTTACAACTTTTTACAAGGAACATCGCCACCGTCTCCAGCAATAGACCGCTCTCGTTGGAGTGAATTCTTTGTTCATCATCATCTCGTTTGTCACAAGACTGAAATTGACGACATGAGTCTGTGTTTCAAAAAACAAAAAAAAGAACTTATGTTTCATCGGTGGAGTAGAAGAGACATAGGAGAAGAAGAGAAAAGGGAGAAGAAGATATGGGCCGTTGGATTCAATATATCAACGGTGGACAGTGCAATCCTTGTTTCAGTATATTAGCCAATAAGAAGCTTTCACTAATTACTATATTAATGTGTGAGTAAGCCTTAATTATAGGAATTTTAATCGAAACCAGTATGTTTGTTCTAAAATTTTATTTGAAAATAATCTTCTAATATTTGAGTAAAATAAATAAATTCTTCAGTTAGTGTTAATTTTAGGATTAAGAAAATGACTTTATTTTCAACTTTAAGGGTTAAGTTTAAAATTTTGTATTGATTTTTCTAAAACAAAACTATAACTATAAGTAGTAGAAATTTAAATTTATAAGTAAATAGATCTAGGATTTGGGAGGTTTTGGGCAATCAAATAAACAGATCTGAACGAAATTTTTTTAGGGTTTTCTTTTTAGAAGATGAATAATTAAAATAGAACAAGAACACACGAAAATAATAGATCTAAAAGAGAGAAACGAAATGAAACAAAACAAAATGAAACAGACGCAAACTGAAGCAAACAAAGGGAAATAAACTGAAACAAAAGAGATGGATAAAACCTGATTTGGAGCGTTTAGCTCTCATACCAGATGATATAGGAACCCAGATGAGGGAACAAACGTGGATAGATGGAAATAGGCAAATGGTTGATAACACTGTTCTGTCTATTCGATGGATGATAGATGGAATGCAGCGAAGAGATGGTAAATAGACAAATGGTTGAAAATATTGTTCTGTCTATTTGGTAGCAGTGGAAGATGAAGAGATAGATGGGTGGATTGAAAGACGCCACACAGATCTGTGAAAGGATCTATGATAAGTCAAATCTCAGTTTTCAAGGATTCACACACAAGAAGAAGGAGAAAAGGGTAGTTGCTTCTAAGTCAGAAAAAAACCTAAGAAAACTCTCATTTTATTTCATAAAACTTGAAAGGTTACAATGCTGAGAAGGGACCTTCTAGGGTCGAAATTTATTACAAATAAAAGGACTAAACTTGCAAAAACAACAAACTCGATTTTAGGACCTAAATAAATAAAAGACTCAAAAAGACCCAACGGTCGATTCCTGCAAAACAAGAAAAGAACCATTATTTATTATTTGAATTCAAGCACTTACCTTGAAAATAACTCTCATGCATGCTCGAGTCTTTCATTGATTGCTTCAGAAATGATGAAAAGAACGGGTTCTTTAATTCCTTGTAGAACTGGCAAAAATGATGTTTGTGGAGTCTTCTCTTTGGAATCTTCTAGCTCAATGAAAGTAATCAGACTTGCAATGGACTTGTTGAATTGTTCCCTTAAGGTTCTTGTTTCCAACCTTGTCATAGGTTTGTGTATCATTGTTGGCAGAACGGATTCTTCAGAAAATGGTAGAACGGGTTTTTCGAGAAGTTGCCTACTGATGTCCTCGTCATTTGGCTTACTTCACCCAACATTTATTAGCTAAGTTGGTTATGTAGTATGAGAATAAGTAAATGGTCGAGTGTTTGAATCGGCAGTTTTATTAAAATATAACTATTTGTTCTTATTCAGAGTCAGTTCTTCTTAATTGTTCTTCATCAAACGACAGTTAATATATATATTTATTAAATACTATATACTCGACTTAGTAAAAACTTTAAACTAGTATGTAGGATAAATAATTTATTTAATATATATATATATAATATTATGATATTTATTAAAAATATTGATGAGTTATACATCATTCTAAAAATAATTCTTTGTTAAAATATGATAAATTAATTTAAATACAGAAAATGTTATAGTAATAATATGATATATTAATAAATGATACATTATTAGGAAATTTATTCAGTTACTACTAAAAGAGCACTACAAAAATATTTTGACAAAAGAGTCATATGAATTATATGTGCGTGTACAGCGTTGAAAACGCACCTCAAAACGTGAACGCCCTTAAACCATTTTACTGATATCCTCTATTTAGCCTTGAGAGAGCCTTTTTTAAGCTTAGCCGCGAGCTTTTGTGACCGCGAAAAGCCCCCCCCCCCCCCCCCCCCCCTTTGTGTTTCATTATCATTTCATTTTTTTTTTCTTTTTTACCACCAAAACTTTTAAATCCCCAATTTTGGGTTTTTTTTTTTTGGTTTTTCGAATTTGTCCCAAAAAGCTCAGAAACTTAGGGTTTTGCTTTTTGTACTCTTTTAATTCGATTCTCGTTTTCACCACTGTTTAGTGTAATCTCATCTCGACATGGCGACTGAAACCCTAAAATTGAAGACACCAGAATTAGCAGTTGATGCTCCGCCCAAGGAAGAAGCTGATTCCGTGAAGGATACAACAGAGAAGAAGGTAGTAGCTCCAGTAAGTGAAGACGCCGAGAAGAAGAAGAAAGAGGAAGCCATGAAGGACAAACGAGGAGAAGAAGAAGAAGCGAATGGTGGAGAAAGAGTTATATCTCCGGTGACTCCACTCAGTGAGAGGCCTACAAGGGAGAGAAAGAGGACTGAGCGTTACATTTCGAATTCGGATACTACTCCTCCTTCTCGATCCTCTGGGAACAAGCCTGTCTCTATTGAGCAGGTATATATATAAAGATTCAAACTTTGATTCTTGGGCTTGTTTAGAATTTTTCCAGAATTTGACTAGTTTTAGTTTCGTGTTTAGGGTCGTGGAACACGGCTTAAGGAGATTCCAAATGGTATGTAATTTAACACCCTGATTTGGGTTTTTTTTTTACCTTAAATAGATTTCGAGTTGTTGTTGTTCACTCTTAACTATGCTGTTTAGAGAATGATTTGGGTCTGATTGAATTGTGTTAAACTGTTTTTTTCAGTGGCTTATAAACTATCCAAGAGAAAGCCTGACGACAATCTCTTCTTACTTCACACCATTCTCTACGGGAAGAAAGGAAAGGTACCTTATTTACTATGTGTGTGTATTAAAGCTTCTGTCTCTGTTTATTATGTACCGGATGTTTTGTTCTCTTTTGCCAGAGTGCTTGATTGATTGATGATTACTCAAGGGTTTGTGTGAAAAATGCTGTGCAGGCACAGACGCTGAAGAAAAACATTGGTCAGTTTTCGGGTTTTGTATGGTCAGAGCAAGAGGTACCAATTTTGTTGTGTAGATATATATAGTTTCAGGGGCGTGTATGAGTTGATGACCAGCCTTGTTTTTTAAGAGCGGTATTTTAATTGTTTTCCAGGAGGAGAAGCAAAGAGCAAGAACAAAGGAGAAGCTTGATAAATGTATCAAAGAAAAGTTAATTGATCTCTGTGATGTGCTTGATATACCCAATAACAAAAGTAATGTGAAAAAAGTAAGTGAATTTTGGTCTATCTGTTTGTGTCTTGCTTCATTTTATATTCATACATCTGTTCCGATACTGTCAGGACGAACTTGCTGTAAAAGTGCTTGAATTTTTGGTACATCCCAAGGCAACAAGGGATGTTGTACTTGCTGATAGTGAAAAGGTACGCTAAGCTAGCAGCTGAATCTGAATCACTGTTCTCCATTGTGTTTGATTTGATACGGGTTATTGATTTGTTTTCTCTTTTCTTTACATATAATATAGGAAACTAAAAAGCGCAAGAAGAGCACACTAAATAACTTGACTTCTGGGGAATCATCAGATGTCCCAGCCAAGGTTTGTAATTTTATCTTTCCTCTTCTTTAGTTTGAATTCATTAACATGATTTGTTTATTTTCTCCCCTGGCTGGTAAAAATATCCCCCTTTTCTAGTTTGTTATTATGAACCATGTGATCTTTATGATTTGAGTAGCTTTGTCTGCGCTACCTTATCCATTCTTGAACACAAAACTTTACCTAGGAAGTTCTGCAATTTACATAGTGCACATCTATGTATTATAATCTGATTTTCTTTTATTTCACAACTTATTAGTAGTTGTACATACGGCTGCTATTTGGTTTGCGGTAATTATTAAGCAATGTGTCGTACTATAATGGGAAAACTTGGGAATAGTAGCAAATCCAAGACTAGATTTTAAGGCTGGGTCAATTTTTACTTGATGGTTTCTATTCAGGAAATGTATACATCTCAGCACTGTCTTATTTCCAAACCATTTTCGTTTTTTCATTTACCAAATGGCATTCCCATTTCTGATTGTTTAGTTTTCCCCACTTAGCTCCTTGTGTGATATGGCTCTGTGAGAAGAAAATGTGTAAACTTCTGGAAGGAAATAGTTGAGCATTTTCATGAAAGCCTCTTTTCTCTGCCTTTGCGTGACGTTGCATAAATGATCAGTGTCTTTTTATGTTTGATATATACAGAAGAGAAGGCAGACGAAAAGTTCTGGAAAGAAGCAAGATAAGCCATCTGAAACGGAAGAAGGAAATGGTGAGGCTGATGTTGGTTCTGAAGATGACTCTCATGGAGAAGATGGTGTAGCTCCAGAGGAAGAAAACAACAAAAATGAAGATACCGAAAATGAAGACGAGAAAGATAATGCCAAGGAGAAGAAAAAGTCAACCGATAAAAAAAGCTTGTCAAAAAGGACTAAGAAGGAGAAACCAGCAGCTGAGGAGGAGAAGTCTCTTAAAGGTTCTGCAAAATCTGGTCGAAAGTCCTCCAAACAAGTCGATAAATCAACTGCATCATCAAGCAAGAAGCAAGAGGTTGAGAAAAATGATTCCTCTAAAGAAAAAGGCAAGAAACAGACAAGTAAACCACAGGCAAAGGGATCCAAAGATCAAGGTTTGAATGATTTCTCAGCTCGATATAAAAAGCTTTAATATCAAATTTTGAAGGTGTATCGATTTTCTATTTCATTGTTTGTGCAGGTGCAGGAAAATCCCTTGAGAAAGGTAAAAAAGAACCCACAAGAAAAGAACTGCATGTAGTGGTGGCCAAAATCCTGAAGGAAGTAGACTTCAATACGGTGAGACTTCTATAGATTGAGATTTAACAGATTGTAAACCGTTTACCAAAATCTTGAACTCAGGACATTCTGAATTTTGTTTTCAAACAGGCAACTCTATCTGATATTCTGCGGAAGCTTGGTATGTTTCTGTAAAGCTTTTCCCTTTTACTCAATTCGTAATTGTTGTCTTCTTCAAAATTTGCAGGAAACTGTTTTATTGAAACATTATTTTTGCTGGTTGTGTAAATATTAGGGAGCCATTTTGGAGTTGATCTTATGCATAGAAAAGCAGAGGTGAAGGATATCGTTACAGATGCCATTAACGAAATGAGTGGTGCTGATGATGAAAGGTGAGAAAGCTAAAGAAGACAAAGAAAGAAAGGACTAGTTTTGTCTTTCTTTCTGCAAATCCGATATGAAAATAAGAGAAAACATAACCAAGAAGACGGTTTAATTTAACCTTCATCTGTGAATCATAGTAGTGATTTACAGAATGGGATTTGTTTGTGCTGTTCGTGTATTGTGTAATCTGTTAGGCTCATGTAGTACCAGGTTCGCCTCACTTGTGTAGCTGTTAAGTTTCTAACTTTCTAGTTAACTATAATGATTGGATACTTTTGAGTTAATTTGAGATGTATTTGTAAGGACTTCCAATCTTTCTTCTTTTTCTGGGGGATCTTTATGTCTAGTTGTTACATTCCTATGATTTTGGAACACAGCGCAGAGCTCAAGCTCCTGCTCAACCACACTCTTTTATATGCTTGAAGAAAACGATTCCACAACAAGCAAGCCATGAAATAATACCTAGTAATATGCTTATTAGGATTAATAATAGAGAGAGAGAGAGAGAGAGAGAGAGAGAGAGTTTAAGGATCCCATTCCCATCTTTGTTTCAAAGTTTTTCCTCGAATTTAAGCATTGTTCCCTTGTTATAAAAGACATACATATATATAGATAACTTGGATTACGCAAACTAAGATTGCATTGTTTGATCAAATACATGATGAGATTATTACTTGCTTACAAGATTTTCGCTTCACTCACTCATTCTAATCTTCTCAAGGGTCTCACGGTGAATGCCCCTTAAAATTTTGTTTCAAAATCAGGCTGAGTAGTGACTGAACGCACCCATGCCCACTTGTGGTCATTCGTGTTCACTTCATTCTTAGCCTGTGCCACTTCCTCTAAGGGGATATAAGCATAGTTACCATTGATCGGACCAGAAACGAACCCTGTGTAACCAGCCATGACTCCATGGATAGCCGAGTGAGCCAAGAGTGTACAATACAAGTTATCCGTAGCATTTGCAGGTACAGCTCTTATCATGTAAGTCGGATCGATATATTTGACGGTGAACAGCTCGTCTGGATGCTCTCTCTCCCACCATTCCTTGAGCATTGACTTAAACCAGGCTCCCACATCCAAGAAAACTAAGTTGCCAGATTCATCCCTCTCTTGTTTCTGCGATTCATTTCTTGGTATCAAATCTTGGCCTGCACCTTCAGCCACAACAAGAACAGCATGGCCACGTTCTTTTAGTCTCTTTTCAAGAAACTCAAACAGCCCTCCTTTGCCTTCAAGGTAGAAGTCCATCTCTGGGATCAAACAACAATCCACATCACGACTGCTAAGTGTGGCGTGTAGAGCAATGTGTCCAGTACTTCTGCCCATGAGCTTCACTAGTCCAATGCCATTGACTGCGCTCTCGGCCTCCACGTGAGCAGCTGATATAGCCTGCTGAGCCATCTCTACAGCCGTTTGAAACCCGAACGATCTATCAATGATGCCGACATCATTGTCCACGGTTTTGGGAATACCTGTGATTCCCACCTCGAGTTTCCTCCGGCTTACTTCCTTGAAGATCTCCACAGCTCCACGCATTGTGCCGTCTCCTCCTATTATATACACCTGATGATGAGGTCCATGAGGACAAAACAGAGGATTTGGATCAAACTCAAACTTTTGCCTAGACAAAACAGAAGAAAACAAAACAGAACACACTGTAAAGAACAGAACAAGACCTGGTTGTAACCGTTGTGTTGGATGGCATCTACGATCTTATTGAGATTAAAGCCACCTCGGGAAGTGGCGAGGACAGTGCCACCTTTCTTGTGCCAATCATGAACGATCTTGGGATTTAACTTGACGGCTTCCATGGAATAAAACCCTCTGTAACCAGCTGGTATGCCATAAATCTCTTTGACATCGTACAGCTCCCATAGACCAACCACGAGCTCTCTTATGACTGTGTTCATCCCCGGGCACAGCCCTCCGCAAGTCACGATCGCCGCTTTCACAGCCGATGGCTCGTACATGATCTCTTGGCGGGGTCCAGCTCTGTGGTAGGCGAAACGTGGTTGGGACTGGTCGGAGAGGTCGTAGGCGACCTGGGAGAGGATGACGTCAGAAGGGTTGATGTAGAAGCCATCGGAGGGGTGGAAGAAGGGGTTTTCATCAAGTGGATTACTCCGGTGATGGAGGCCGGAGAGAGATGGGAGCTTCTTGATACTAGTTGCCGTCTCTGTCGCCATTCTTTGGTGATGCCGAGAGAAGAGAAGATGGTAACATCGGCTTTACTTATGGAAAGAGGTGGTCACACGGCGGAGACGTGGCAAGTGCAGCCGCATAGGCCTCGACACGTCGCCTGATTATTAATAATAATTAATAAACAAAAGTATAGTGTAGCTCTCTGTTCAAGTTTCTAACTTTTTATTAATTATTGTATTGTATGAGTGGGATATTTTGTAGAACAACGTACGTGTACTTTGATCAATCGAATCCTCCTCATATAATATTACTGACGGACAAGTTGAAAAGAAATATATACTGATAGAGCCTCTCCTCTCTATCTGATGGTTGATATTTTAAATGGGAAGGGATACGATGACTCACTAAGTAATAGCAAGATGATCAATATAAAGCCAACAAACCTAAAAAGATATTAAAGAAAGAAGAGGAGAGGTAAAGAAGAGTAATATCAAATGTCTTTAATCACAGAAGTAGTACACAACTGAAAGTGATATGTTTGTTTTGCATCATTTTGCTATAAAATTATCCTCAACGTTGATCACTTGAAGTTGAAAGTAATCAATTCTTCTTAATTATATGACATAAATTACACAAAATATAACAAAGCATATTTCATATTTGAAAATATTAAAAGAATGCTGCTATCACATAACATAAGTAGCATTAGCAAATGACGAGTAGAAATGGGGGAAACTTTTTCAAACCAGCAACTGTGGGGAATCGAACCACGAAGTTTATCCATTTATCAGAGTATCAATACGGGTGTGTAGCCAATAGGCCACACGATCATTCAGTCACAATGTATCCAATTAAGTTAATTATTACTTGGTAAATTAGGGCCACTGTTCCAAGTTCCAACCATTACTTGTATCTGGTAAATATTGCTGCTAACTACAACTTCAAGATCTTTAATCTCATATCATCTTTTATTTATCCCAAAATATATTCATTTATTAATCAACAATCTTGTTTAGACATGGGACTTTAATTTGCATGTATTTTAAAATAGGAGAACACTTAACAAGACGAGGATGCAAATAAAAGATGTAGTTAGCAGCAATATGGTCCAGAATTTCTAACGAAACAACAAAGAACACGCAATATGCTTTGTATCCAATGAACCTATAATTAACAAGATGTAACAACTACTTTTAAAAAGTTTTTTCATTATGTTGTATCATGTGATGTCAGATATTTTAAGTAACGTATTTATGATGAGTTCAAGTAAAAGTGTGTTACACTCTTTTTCTTTTTCTTTTTAAAATCTAACAACTAATTTCAAAAAGTTTTTTTTCATAATGTTTTATCACGTGATTTCAGAAATTTGAAGTAACATATTTATGATGAATTTGAGTAAAAGCGTGCTAAGTTCTTTTTCTCTGTATCATTTTCTCTCTATCATGACATTTTTACAAAAAAAAAATCTAATAACTAATTTCAAAAAGTTTTTAATCAGAGATTTTAAGTAACGTAATTATGATGGATTAGAGTAAAAACGTGTTACATTTTTTTCTCTTCATCGTGGCGTTTGTTAAAAAATTCTAGTAAGATTTTTTAACAAGGCAACACATCTTACATGCCCATTTAAGGTCATATTTTTAGGGGTTTTTCTCTTTTTGTAATCAATTGTTTTGGGAAAAAAAAAGTCAAACAAACAAAATTGACTTGAGTTACAGATTTTGGGTCAAGTTGAACCGGAATTTAAACCACCGGGTCGGCTCCATCTAAAATCTTAAGATCATCTCCGCCTTATCTTGTTGACTACACACTAAAGTGAGAGAGGAACAGAGAGACTTAGAGAGATAGAGCAACGATGGCAGCAACGCTTACTGGATCTGGATTGCTCTTGGTTTTTCTTGTTCCCCAAAGTTCTCTAAGAGACCTTCTTCTTCTTCGTCCAACCGTCGCTGCATCAAGATGTCCGTTTCGATAGAAGAGAAGACGAAGAACTTCACTCTTCAGAAATCTGAGGAAGCTTTCAATGCTGCCAAGGTTAGGCCTTTTCAATTTCCATGGATTCCATTGATGTCCCGTGTTGCTTTGATTTTGGTTAAATTGATTATCTGTGTGACCCTTCTAGGGAAATTGCGAACAAGACATGAATACATGAGATTGAATCACAATCTTAGATAAAGTTTAGTTTTTTTGGTTTTTATTGTGTCCTGATTACTGAAACTGGTTGATTCTTTTGTGTTAGAACTTAATGCCTGGTGGTGTGAACTCACCTGTACGTGCCTTCAAATCAGTTGGAGGACAACCAGTTGTGATGGATTCTGCAAAGGGTTCACGACTACGAGACATTGATGGGAATGAGTACGTTGACTATGTTGGTTCTTGGGGACCAGCTATAATTGGTCATGCTGATGATGAGGTTTGTTTCTTTCCAAGTTTCAATGATTTCAAAATTGTTGATGATTAAGGTTTTAAATGTAGTTCTGTGTCTAGTGCAGGTTCTTGCAGCTTTAGCTGAGACAATGAAGAAAGGAACAAGCTTTGGTGCTCCTTGTCTCTTAGAGAATGTTCTTGCCGAGATGGTGATTTCAGCTGTTCCAAGTATTGAGATGGTTCGGTTTGTTAATTCGGGTACTGAAGCATGTATGGGCGTGCTACGTCTCGCTCGTGCCTTCACTGGGAAAGAAAAGTTCATCAAGTTTGAAGGTTGTTATCATGGTCATGCAAACTCTTTCCTTGTCAAAGCAGGTAGTGGTGTAGCTACTTTGGGTTTACCTGACTCCCCTGGTGTCCCGAAATCAGCTACTTCAGATACTCTAACAGCTCCTTATAATGATATTGCTGCTGTTGAGAAGCTCTTTGAGGCAAACAAAGGCGAGATTGGTGCCATCATTCTTGAACCTGTTGTTGGTAACTCAGGGTTTATCACACCTAAACCAGAGTTCATCAATGGTCTACGCCAGATTAGTAAAGATAATGGTGCTCTTCTTATTTTCGATGAAGTCATGACTGGTTTTCGTTTAGCCTATGGTGGAGCTCAAGAATACTTTGGTATCACACCTGACTTAACAACTCTTGGGAAAATCATCGGTGGTGGTCTTCCCGTGGGAGCATACGGTGGAAGGCGAGATATTATGGAAATGGTAAGGCTTCAGCTGTTAGAAATTGAAACGACCAATCTTTGAGTTTGCTGCAAGTGAACTGAGCTTTGATCATTGATGTCTTTTTGCAGGTTGCACCAGCAGGACCGATGTATCAAGCTGGTACGCTAAGTGGTAACCCGTTGGCTATGACTGCTGGTATTCACACGCTGAAGCGGTTAAGTCAGCCTGGGACATATGAATACTTGGACAAGATCACGAAAGAGCTTACAAGTGGGATACTAGAAGCCGGCAAGAAAACTGGGCATGCGATGTGTGGTGGTTACATAAGTGGGATGTTCGGTTTCTTCTTCACTGAAGGACCCGTCTATGATTTCTCGGACGCCAAGAAGAGTGATACAGAGAAGTTTGGAAAGTTTTTCAGAGGAATGTTGGAAGAAGGGGTCTACTTGGCACCTTCTCAATTCGAAGCCGGTTTTACCAGCTTGGCTCACACTGCAGAAGACATCCAGTTCACTATAGCAGCAGCCGAGAAGGTTTTAAGTCGAATCTAGAATGCTCTGGAAGCTTCCAGAGAACCATGATTGTTTTTTGGCGTGTTCTCTCATTTGAACATATGAGACTTCTTGTGTAGTGAGTGAGCTTATGATAATAATTGGTAGATAGATGGAGAACCGGAACCCACTATGCAATTTTTTAAACCGAGTAATAAACCAGAGTTAATCAACATTACAGGACACAATTTGTTTTTTTTTGATGTAGAGAAACTTAGGTTCAGACTTGAGAGCATCGAAACTGTGGCCTCAAATACTTGATGGATATGTTTTATAAATATATTTCACTGACTTTCACTGTCATTGAAAAAACATATTTCATACATCTTTGGTTATCTACTTCAACAATGAGTTGTCAACAATGAGATATACCCGATGTTGTTTCCTTCTCAAAGTTAAGTTTTCGTAGTTTTAGTTGCATTTTTCTGTCTTCACATCTTTGCTTCTAGCTGCTGTGTGATGGATATTTTTTAGTTGTAACTTGATCCAAACCATCTGTGCTGATTTTGGTTGTTCACAAAGAATGAAGAGGAATCATCCTGATGAAAGCTGTCAAGATATTTTGGAAAGCAAGTTGTACGGTTTTTATGTTAGATAGTTGAACAAGTTTTCTCTTGATCATGTTTTGTGACAACAATAAGTAGCTCAGGATAGAGTTGAGTGGTTAACAGCTAAAACTTGATTATGAGCTTTCATCATGTTTCTGTTCAAGTATTAAAAGTAAATGTTTACTCCTTATAGATTGATATATAGTTATATACCAACATTTCCCATATTCAAACATTTATAAATTTTCTGATTTTTACTTTTTGTTATATCAAATGAGAAACACTCCGTTAATTCTCAAGTACGTAAATCTAATATTATTTTTCGTGTTATTGATATGATACCGTTGAAATAAACAGCAAAACTATATATTAACTATATTTAAAATACGGCAGAATCATAAGGATTATTTTAAATAGTTTTCGTTAAATGAGAAAATAGGAAATATACATATATCCCCAATAGATAATTACATGAAATTTTTAAAAGAAGTAGAGAATTCAATTCCGGAAAAGCATAAATATAACATCCGAAAATGCATATAAATCATCCGGGAACCTAATTTCTCTACTTCGCACACTTGATAAACTCAGAAAATACGACAGCGTAACGGGTACACGTGGTGGTTGGTATATCAAGTCGGGGGCGCAGGGTAAAGTCAACATTACATGCATGGTTAACGTATTTTTATTATTTATGTAGCTGCTGCGGAAGAGGGCTGCTTGCCAATGCCGTTTATAGGGGTCTGACGTCCATCTTCAATCATCTCAGCCCTTCGATCATTGCCGCAGGTACACTTGTTGGCTTGACGAACGAGAGGTGCTGGCTCAGGTGATGATATTGTGCCTAGCTTCAGCATGTCGAGGGTCACCTCTGCAGGTAACTTAGCAGCTTCTACTTCTTTCTCTCCTATATGCGGCGACGTTTTACAGTATTTGTAGACAATGTAGAGTATCATTTGGAGTGCACCGAGACCAAAACCAATCACGTTCGGGAACTGCAGAAAAAAAAAAACATAATTAATTGGCAAATAACATGATAAATTTATTTAATATTCTCACTTTCCATGCTTTCTAGCTTATGAATAAAGTACGTTAAAAAAATTATATAAAGTAAAAGTTTATAGCAAACTTGTGCGGCATTGATAGAAGTTACGTACAAAATATAATTTCTGTGTAACAAATAAAGATAAAAAGAACTTAATATCTAATAAGTTTCTTTTGCAAAAGCAAAATCTTTTAATGTTTCTGTGGAACATAAAGCGAGTCTCTTTATAAATTGTTTTATAATTTTAATCGTAAAGGAAAGTACCAAACAAAAGAGTTTTGCTTTCTTTAGTTGTTTATCTTTGCCAATCCATATCTCTTTTTATCTATGAATCTATGATTAGAACCTCAACGTCTCAGGTTCATTAGAAACAAAAGCACCCACTTCATGTAATATACATTATGATAATGATAAACTTATGATTATGATGGTTCAAGACATGATAATCATGTTAATATATATGCACTTCTTTTATAACCAAAAATATCAGTGTTTTTATTCTAACTTTACGTCGTTCAGTATATGTGACTCCTGCTATATTGATTACAGTGTTTCATAAAATTCAAATTAAATTGAGTGTATGTGCTGATGTGCAATACAATTATTTGTATAGATGAATATATAAATTGAGAGAGAGAGAGTTCGGACAAAAAAAAAAAATTGAGAGAGAGAGAGAGATGAAATGGCTTACAGCAACATAGATGTCCTTGAGAGCAAGACCATAAAGGAGCCATATGACAGCACTAATTGTAAGGGTTAAGGATAAGCTAAAGGGCATGTACTCCACACTCCTTGTCTTTATAACCGTCCTCTATATTTTAAACAAAAATATATGTTAATCATTGAAACTAAATCACAGTTTAATGGCCTCTTAATTAATTAGTACTTACGATTATGCTTAGAGGGGCGGCGAAAACACAAACAGAGAATCCAACACAGATCCCTCCGATAATCTTAGCACGTGTTGCTCCTTTTACCAAGAATTGGCAGATAAGGAGGATGATACAGAATCCTCCAAAGTTCATAAGAAGTAATATCTTCACTGTCAACATCTGCAGCATCCATTAAGAAATGTTTTCTTTAGCGACTTCATTTGATTTTTTAACCACATGCATGTTGACATATACGAGGAGCTGAGGATTTTTTTACGTACCCGGGCTGGCTTGGGAGCGTAGGCAAGGAACATAGAGATGTAGATGGTTTCGATGAAGCATCCAAAGGCGTTAATAGTGACGAGGAGGAAGACATCTTTCTTCTGTGTCGCATAATAAAGCCAAAGCGTTGCACTGAAGAGCGCCACAACATAAGGAAGAGATTGGAACCCTTCTGTTGTCTTCTTCTTCCAAATTCTATAGAATGTTGGCCTGCATCCAAAATAAATCTAAATATTAATTACTCAATTATAAGGGAGTATATATTGATGTAACGTACATATTTATTTATATAAATGTATGTGCTGATTTATATATATATGTTACTTACACAGGAGAGAGGAACACGGCGAAGGAGATGACATTGCCTGAAAATTATGCAAATATATAGCAAAATATGGTATTAGTAAATCGATATCCAATCTCTAGAATTTAGAAAAGGGTACGGTTGCAGAACTTGATCAAAAATATCCACATATAAGAAATGAACGCAACGTTAGTATCATACCAAGCAAGCCAAAGACGAAGGCCCATGTATTTTCGGTGTTGAGGAGAGTCATGCTTCTCTTTTGGTATATATATAAACAAGTTTAAGGTTTTCTATATGAGAAGAAGAAGAGAGGTGACACTTAGATTTGTAAGTGTTTTCTCTTAATATAAAAGCTTATGGCACGAGCTTAGTGTTTCGGGGACTTCACGTATATATAGGGGGTTAGGGCTAAAGAGAGGAACGGGGTGTGTGTGGGAGAGATGGAAAAAGAAGAAATGTTTTGTGTGAACAATAATATTTTTGAATACTTTTGAAAAAAGAGATAATTAAAAAAGCTTAGTGTCATTGTAGTTTTATAACAAATAAAAGACCTACAACAATAATTCACACGCTAAACCATTACCAAATTACATACATTTTGACGTACAGAAAACAATTCAGTTATCAACATAACCTTTTTTGGGGTTTAGCTTAAGAGATAATACATAATTAGTTATATTCATAAAAATCATAATGCTTGTCAATCTCAGTTTAGGCAAGCTCTTTTTTTGAGGATTATGTCTAGATTCTACCTATGATCCGTATATACACCCATGTAGTATGATTGAAAAATTGGAGAATGACATAAATAATGACCTAATTATTGTACGATTTTGTGGTTTTTGACCAACTTTCTTACATATTTACATAATATATTAAATATACTTATGTACGTTATTCGGTAACTTTGGTCGTTTGATATTTTTTTCTTTAAGATTAAGTCATTTAAATTATTTTACATACTAGATTAAGATCCGTGCTAGAGCACGGGTTGAAATTCATTTTATTTACATTGTAATTTTTTTTATAAAATATAATTTATGTGATTATTTTTAAAGTTTTTTTGGATAAAATATTATGCAAAATTATATGCTAAATATGATGACTTGAAAAAGACATTTATTTTGTAAGTTTTATATTGTTAATGATTCTAGATCAGTACCGTGCTATAACACTGGTTAAATTTTATTTTATACAAACTTTTGTATATTTTCTATTTTAAAATAAAATTTTAATATGTTGTATTGGTTTATGTACGTGAAGTTATTTCAATAATGTATATTCTATCTCATGACTTGAATGTCATTATAAGACATAATTTTGTGAATTTGGTTTTTAAAAAGTGAGTTATTATATTATGAGTAATTTAATATATTGTTATACTTTTTGTTTTAATATACTTGATTTTTTTTTAAAATTCTTGCATATTATAGTGACATATTATTGACATTGCTATAACAAACCAATTTAGAGTGTTTATAGTTTCTAACTTTAATATCAAGTTTTAATATTTTAAAAATATTTCAAACTAAATTATTTAAAGTTTATTATATTATATAAAATTATAAAATTCAACAAAAAAGTATGAAATTGAATTTAAATATTCAAATTTTGACCCGTTACTCAGTAAAATTTTTAATTCAATAGATATTATTTTTAAAGAATAATATTAATAAAAATTTAATATTTTATATATTGAATCATTTATATTTGTTTTTAAAAATTCAACTTAAACAATGTTGTGTACTTCCATTTTATTATATATCTCGTTTTATTATATAGAAGATATTGCTTATTATACGCACATATACGTCATTTCGTAGAGTTACTAATTTAAACCAACCTAGTAATCACAAATGATCAAAATGAATGCTTATATACTTTGCGGAAAACAATTTGGCATGTTGCGGAAAAATTATATTTCATAAGTTTTATGTACGTTTAATTGTATATGAATATACAACTATATAAATAAATACACTATATAGATAACAATATTATCATTCCACTAGCTAGTTGTTCTCTATACATCAACAAAATATTACGACAATCTGGAATTTGCTTTAGATCTTAAAAGAGAGTGAGATTTGCAAAGTTCTCACTACATTTACGTTACTAAGCAAATTAGTTCACGTGACACTGTATGTCAAATATTATGCTGTTTTCACTTTAGCTCTTTTTAATCCTGATATTCATGTTTCTTTATGGAACAAAAAAATAATTAGCCGTTTCTTAATCATTATTATTTTGTCCGTACTCTTGTTTAAAAGAACCGTTAGAAACTAATCGGACGTTTGTGATAGACTTAGCGTCTAGCGAAAAAATTGAACTAGTTAGGACGTTTGTGATAGACTTAGCGTCTAGCAACAAAATTGAACACTAAGCAAAGATGAATCTAAATTAGTTTTAGGACTATTTAAATAAATAAATAATAAAATAAGAATATATGATATTAAATATATATAGTTTTATCTATGTTAATAGAAAAAAACAATCAAATAATATATAAAATTATTGTTTTAAAATTATAGTAAACACATAATAACGTATTTGTAAAACAAAATTTTATAATTTTAATTAAAAGTTTGTACATTAGTTATTGTTGTACATCACAAACTCTCAATATAAATGTCTAAATAACAAAAATAAATTTCTGATTAATATTTAGCTTTTAAAATAATCGATATATACAAAATTAAATTAGATTATAAAGAAAATAATCAGATTAAACAGAGACTAACCGGATCATTGTCATTAATTGAGGTGGATAAGATGAGCTTAGCAATTGCTGTTTGTATGGAATATAATTGGTATTAGACGAAGAATTTTAGCACAAAAGTATATATCATTGAAATAAATAATATATATAATCTTTCTTTATATTACACATATGTAGGAGCTCTTCTTTTCGTTGTTGTTGAAACTATAGTAATTTTTTTGTCAAAATATTCTCTATTTAAATCCTATTAAATTTGTATTTTATATCGTAGTTGAATACTCTTTTAATCTTTTCAAATCCTTTTGAGTTAAGAGAAAGTAAAACTCTTTGACGATTTTTATTATTATATAAAAGTAAAACGTGATAGATGTATAAATACTAGTTTTCAGCTGGTATACTACACATGGGACGACATAATAAATTAATCATTCACAAAATGTAATTATATACTTGTCATTCTAGTACATTTTTTAGATATCAATGTATCTGTGTTTATGATTAATTGATGTTAGGCTGTTAGATTGGAATTGATTTTGTTGTTCTTCATATTTGTTTTTCTTATTGCTCAAACTAGATTAGCTACCTAGTTTTTGTTCTTAGGATTATTCCATCTGGGTATCGAAAGTGTTGTTGAATTTCCTGAAAATAACAAAGGTAAGCAAAGTGATTCTTAACCAACGGGAGTTGAAGTTAAGACACTTTGTGAACATATCAAACTTGAACCTTGTTAATACATTCTATCTAATTAATTGCATTAGATTTCAAACGAGAGTTTAGGATTTAGAAAGTTCATTGCATAGATAGTTAACACTGTGAGAGCGAGTTAGCTTTACACAAGTGATTTGAGTTCAAAAACATTCCTTAATGCATTCCGTCTAATTAATTGCATTTGTTATCATATTTCTCTGATGATTCCCTGTGTCCAATGCTTTTTGTTGATTGATTTAAACACTTTTTTATTTACAATTTTTGGTATTGACTTTCATCACAAACCTTTCTTTTGTCTTAGCTAGGCCTGGGCAAATAAACCGAACCCGAGGAACCGACCCGAACCCAACCTGAAAATACCCGAACCCGATCCGAACCAATTCTGTCTAAATAACCAATAGGTTTTTGTTTTCAAATAATCACAGGTATCAGATATTACCCGAACCGAACCCGAGGAACCGAAGATACCTGTTTATACCCGAGAACAATTATACACGATATCACACTATCACATATGAATTGTTTTGCGAGACATGGTATGCTCAGTTTCATTTGTTTAAGATTTCATGGTATGCTCAGTTTCATTTGTTTAAGATTTAGTTCACTGTTTCTTGTTGAAATTGTTAGATTATACAACTGTTTGTACAGTTATATTTCAGGTTTTTTTGGTACATTTCAGGTTTTTGTGGGTACTTTGGATATGTTCGAGTAGGTACTATCCATAACCGAATATATTTTTGATACATTACATGTTTCTTAAAGTCAATACCCAAATAACCCGAACCCAATAGGAGCCGAACCTGAACCGACCCAAAATTATATGAACACATGTTCAGATCCTATATTAGTAAATCCGAATTACCCGAACCTGAACCCGACCTGAACACCCAAATGCACAGGCCTAGTCTTAGCTATATTTAATCTTCATAATTTTATAGTGTGATTGTTTGATCTTTATGGATTCAATCCTGAAGTGTTATAACGATATCATTAGATTGTGGTTGAGTACGCATTAGGTTTTAATTGATCTTTGATCAGATTTTTAACTAAAAAAAGATTTATTTAGAGACTAAATATTGATAAATATCTTACAACCAATCATTAGCTTAATGAAATTGAACTACTAGCTAGTTTTACTGCGTCAATAGGTCTCACATGGTTACCATTTTGTAAAGTGTTTAGGCCGTTTTAGGTTAGTTCAATTTACATGCATAGAGCATAAACTTTTTCTTACTTATTGTTTTGGAAATTGCGATATGATATTTTTATTTTTTTCCTTCAAAACAACCATTAGTTGTTCAATGATGTAATCATCTATAGACCTAAATTAATTAGTAGCAAATCTCTAGTTACATGTGCATAATTTACTTTATACTATACGTTCGTTGAAGGTGTAACCAATCTGACCGACAATAAATTAGTAATTGGTAATCTCTAAACTAAATTAATTAAATGTGAATCACGATTTCTGTTGTAATAAACAAATCTTGAATCATGCAATTTCTTGTAAGTTGTAACTAATTACACCTTCGGATCCTATTTTACTTTATTTTAATGTTCTGTTACAGTAAATAGTTTGAAACGAAAGCTTAATCAAAATTTGTGTCGGAGAAACATAAAAAAAAAAAAAAAAAAAAAAAAAAAAAAAAAAAAAAGAAAAAAAGAAGAAGAAGAAAGTAAGATCATTTTCAATACGTCAGACCTCTCCGATGCGTGTGGACGTCACGCGCGCATTAGAGGTAGAAAGCTCTGTTTGCATTACAAGTGGCAAACTTTATACAGTGCCAATAATACGTATAAACCTTTTTCTTCTGTTTGCCGGTAGATGTGTGCGTAACCACCTTTGCTTTGTCGTACTTGTATAGTTGTACATGGGATATGGACGGACACATAAAAGGAAGGTTTTTTTCCTTATCGCATTGGTTTTTAACGTTCCCAAGTCAATAGCATATGATCATTTGCCACTTTGGTATGAATATTGGAATCAATAAAAATGGCTGGTTACTTAGTTTAAGAGTTTGATTAGTTAGTTTTTTAAAAATGGGTTTAATGCGATCTAGTATTAGTTATGCTCTCTTTTAAAAAAAAAAAATATTCTATCAGATAAGCTGCGAATCTGAATGGTGATCCAATGAACGATTGTACACAATAAAAACGTTTATTATCTCCTTTCTAAAAGAGTAAAATTAAATTACAGCATATATAACATTTACATTATCATCATCATATCTTTCGATTGGAAAGAAACGGCATGGTACGCTGAATATAACTGATATAATTTAGGGATATTCACTTACAAAACATTCTTAATTAAATTTTAATACAAATACTTTTACCACTTTTTTACAGGTACAGTACATTATTAAAGTTATACCTTTGAACTCCATACTATTTCTCATTACCATTATCATACAGTTTATACCGCGATGTGTACAACAACTTTATTTTCGACCTTTGATGTTTGCAAGACATGTGTCATTTATCCGAAAAAGGGAAGATATTTTCTTATGTAGATGAATGCTTTGACCAAAGTCAATGGATATAAATTATTTTTTCATTCATCTATATTATTCGTGATCAGTGTACAGTATATATTTTCTTAAGAGCATATTTGGAAAACGATTCATTGATAAACGTTTCGAGTATGTAACAATCTTATGATGCGAGATATGTTGATTTTTTTTTTCAGTATTTATATATGTGAAAGAAAAAGATGTAAGTAAAATATAACTTATGGTAAGGAGAAATTAGTCCTTATGTTAATATATATGATGGGGTTACATACAAATATATTAAAAATGCAATAATTGATTGAGTCACTACTTAAATTAGCTATGTCTATTATTCGGCCACTAAATAGCTTTGTCCTATATATCTAATCGGACTTTTGATTCAATCTGAAATATAAAATAATACTATGCTTTTCGAGATTTAATAGTTTAGATTATATATATGAATATGCACGAACCAAATAACATGAGCGAGTTTAGTCCGGTATAGAGGCTTTTTTATAAATACTGTAATCTAATATGAAGATGGCTATTTTTTTTTTTTTTTTTTGTCAACAAGATGACTGTGGTTTTAAATTTTTAATTGGTGAATTCATCTACTCGCATGTGTTTTTAATTTTTTTTAAAAACAATTATAATTATATTGCTTCAATGTTGGTCTGGTTTTATTATTCAGTTTAATCCAATAGGAGGCTTGTAAACTGAGTTTACTGTTTACTTGCTTAATTATATGAGATAGGTTTACGTAATGGATTCTTGTGACAATGAACATGTTATATATGAGTGTATAAAACCCAAATGACATAATCTAGCTAGTGTGACCTCTATATATTATTGTTTAGCTTTCAATCGATCTTTAGACACATAGTATATATTAACTAAAATTTAAGGTTAAATACACTATTTTTCTCAATAGTGGTCAATGTACTGTGACGACAAAGAAATAAGATTCTCCTAGATGTTTTTTTCTCTCTAATTATCTGACGTTCCCACTACAAACAACAAGTAAGTGACAACAATTCCGTTATTTCGGTATACATATTGTTTCTTCGTTTTAGATTAATTTAAAGAAAAGCTAAAACCAAATTCTTATTTGTCTTTTCCTTTCTATGTGGTTAACCACCTGAGTCACCAGACTCGTCAAATCTCATAGCTATGTTTCAATCATCGTAATCATATTAGCGAACTATAAGCAAATGCATTAGCGAATTAAAATAAAACTGCTAAAATACATGCACATCATATATATATATATATATTTAAGGGAAAACAAGAACCTGATTTAAAGACAAATTCTATAATAACTAATTTAAAATATATTTTAAACGATATGTATAGCAATTCTCTTTTAATTATAGTTATAATAAACATTAGTTTACTTGATATATGTTTCATACACTTAACAATATATATATATATATATATATACACATATAAGGAATTAAATTAACAGTACCAAACCATTTTCGTTATCACTTGACAATTCTTAAGAAAAACATATTTTATATACAGCTTATCTGGACTGAATACCAGACTAACAAAATTAGTATCATTAGATATATTTATGTATTCGAATTTAAGGTAAGCCACTTAGACTTTCATATTTTCTTTAATTATTTGGTTTGAGCTTGTGCCATTTTACGCATATGTAATTATATAACTAGATGTACGATTAATACATACGCAAAAACAAAAAAAGAAGCAAAATGAGAAATCGTAGTCCCATAATTGGTTACGTTTCCAAATTCCAACCTCCTCCACCATCCAAGCACCACTTGGAAAGTTTATACAACTTGAGCCATTGCTTTAAAGAAAGGTCACACACCACAGTTCCTTTTAAAGTCTTTTTATATTCTAAGATAATTCATGCAATATTTAGAATTGTTATTATTTGTGATTGTAGATATTCTGCTACATTAATTAAAAATGTAGTGGGCTAGTCCTCATCTAATAATATCTTTCAAATTTTCCAAATCATGTGTATATAAAAAACATGAATTACAAGAAATATAGCGACCATAAATAAAATTTAACTACCAAGAAACAAATAACTGATCGTATTTATTTTTGAATAATTTCATAAAATCTCGTGTTTATGTTTTCCAAAATTATACCACAAGTTAAAATAAGAAAAAGGACCAAATAACCTTAACTACACATAAGATATGTGATCAGATAATTACCCTAATTAAGCTTTTTGTATTTTTTTTGTTTTGTTAATTGTCTTTAACAAAATTAAAACCCAATTATTAAATAAGAATTCGAACGACTTACAAAAATTTAAGAACGTGATTTGAAGGCGATTAGTACGTACGTAACATTGTTACGTGATTTTAAATTATAAGAAGTCTTTCTAGATATAACGCATTTTTAAGGTTAAAATCTGTTTGTTGTCACAAAAAAAAAAAGTTAAAATCTGTTTAAGGAAAGCTGCAGGTTTTATACAATAAACTTTGTAACTTATGAAATTTGCCCAAAAAAAATAAAAATTGAAATTGTGAAGCTTCTATGACCGCCTGCTAAAACCGTTGTGGTATTCTTTTATTGGAAATATACGTTGTTTGGCTATTCTTTAGAAACTTTTGATGCATCCACAGATCCACTGGAACGTACATATGTATCGTAAAAGCAACCACGTAATGAACAAATGATTAACCCATGCATTGTTATATCATAATCAAACCGCCACGTTGTTCCAAGCAATCATATAATTCTGTGACACCTCTGATTTCTTTGTCATGCTAATGTCAAACATTCACATAATTAATTAAGTGGTAATAACTAGGGTAATGATAACTAGGTAAGTAACACTTTTAAAACAATTTGTCCTGTATAATCGATCTACTAATAAGTCACTACAGTTTAAAAGTATGATAATTTTTCTGTTCTTTCCACTCAATCCCAATGTTGAAGCAAAAAGAGCTAGATGAAGCAATGCTAATTTTGCTGTTTTCCTAATAATCAAGGAAATATTTCTATAACCAAGACTAATGCGAAAACTTATCATATTTTTTTTTTTAAATACCTTAAAATTTGCCCTTTCTAATAGCATTAAGTTGCATAGCTACTATAAAATATGATAAATAAAGACTAGTTTGTCCCAATAGCTTAAATATTAGTTTTGATCAGTTTTTGTGTCTACAAAACTATTTTCAGAATTTACTGCTAACTCTTTTGATTTATTATTTCTCTTCTAATTGTCAGAAGTCATATTTTCGTTGTCAGCACATCGGTAAAACAATCATTAAGCCATCAGAAGAATTATGTATTAGGTTACCAATTAAAAAACTAATTAATTTCTTAGCATTTGAGTTCGTCAATTTTAAAGATTTTTTTTCAAAACGAAGATATTTTCAGCTCTTTATAATACTAGTTATTTCTTTAAGATTTTTATGTGAGATTATGTCCTCTTTGTCACTTCTTTTTTCTCTTTAATATAGACAGATGAATTTGAGTGGCACAAAAATATTGAATAAGAAAATAGATTTAACTATAAAAAAAGAAAAGTAAAAGAAGAGGAGAGGAAATTCACAACAAAAGAATGTGGCTCTTCTATTATACGTAGTTGCTCTCAGCCTCCTCCATCCAATCTCCTTCTTGCCATATTTTCTCCCTTTGGTATCTTTTTCATTTCTTTTTGTATCATCCAACTTGTATCATACTCGTATAAAAATACATACATAATCGACGTCGGTTCATAATACATAAAATCAATATCTGAAAAGAAAAAAAAAACCAAAATATGAGATTTAATAATATACCTAAATTTATCATCCAACTTAAATCGTATGAAATCATAACACCATCATACAGAAGGAATCGAACACGCGACACGTGAAAGATAGATTCAACGTAGGCGTTGATGAATGACCCAACGTAAATCATATGACTTAATTTCATTTCAATTTAATGGAAAGAATTACAAGAAACAGTGAAATTCCATTAACTTGGTATGACGATGTCATGATTGATTTTTACTCCAAACTTTTTGGCAAATCATGGCTAACCATGTCCATCGTGACTCGTGATGTGCGAGTTTTCGTCTCATGTAATAAGATAACGAATTTAAAAAGGAAGAAATAAACAATTATCAAACAAAAAAGGAAAATAAACATCCATGAAGATAGCGATCACGTCGGCTTTATCTAGAGATCTTATAAAAAGAGAAAGATTAAAAGAGAGATTGGAGAGGATATGATATGATTGGCCAAATTTGTTATTGCCACTTAAATAAATTGCACTATTTATTTATTTCTAAAATGAGTTGTGTCAAGTTTCTTCTTCTTTTCATGCCGCCCCCTAACCTTATTATATAAGGTCGGGTTTGATAATTCAACTAGATTTTATTGTCTTCGCCTCTTGGGTCTAAAAAGGTTTGATATTTTTTTGAATAGAATCAGAAATTACTAGCAGGAGAACTGTTTTATTTTGTAGCTTTTATATTAATTTTTTTGTTAAGCTAGGTTTTATTCCAGGAGTTTTATTTCTTTTTTCTTGCTGTCCACACCATGTGAACGAAAACCTAAACTCAAAACTGTGAAAAAGATTTATTTGCAGCCAATTTTGTTAGTTGTTACTATTCAAATTCCCTTAACTAAACAAGAAAATATTTGATTTAAATGATAAGCTGATAACCCATAATTAGTTCTAGAACCACATGTTTTACCAAAATTTTTTTGGGAACAGTCTAGTATATATTGAGTCACTAACTTCTCAACTTCATTAAAACCACAAAAGAAATTTCTTAAATTGGTAAGTCGAATGACTGACATAAGTTTCAGTCATGCTATTCCATTTTGTCTATAATTAGGTAATTCGCAGTTTCACTAATTATAGCCAACATTAATAGTTAGTACAAACAGATAAATCTATCAGCATTTGTACAAATTTGTTTGCGAACAACACAAAAAGTGATAATTTTGAGGATTTGTTTTCTTCGAAGTGATGATCAGTCAAAATATAACGATCAGTTCTCATTTTTCTATAGTCTCTTCACAAACATAATATTTTCTCAAAATTTAAAATCAACCATATATACGACTGAAAAAATAAAAAAGGGTTGACCAAATAAGAATTTGTTTCTTCCTTTACTTCACCATTAACTTTTTATTACATCAAACCTATTGAACCTTTTTATGATGACGGCGTAGATATGACTATTGTTATCCGTACACTAATAGATTCCAATGATATTGAACTTGCCAAATTCTAGATACATTCATGATCGATACTGCACTTATAAATTCTTAATGTTCCTGAATAACGGTTTTGCAAAAAAATAAATTATTATAAAAAATTGAATATGCATAATACACATTTTTGAATTTCAACAATTGATTTTGTAATGGGTTTGATTTTATTTTTACATTCATTAAAAAAATTGACTTTATGTGGAAAAAAAGAGTTGTGTTAAATACTCAAAATGGAAAAAGGCTTTTCGCTTCTTTTGCTACTCGTTTATATATGTATTTTCCTTTTCACCCTTTAAACAAACAATATGTGGCTGCTTCAATTTGCACAATCCAAATCGATCACGATTATCTATGATCTAAACCGATCTAAACTCAGTGCCCTATTTGCTATTTCATACCATTTTCAGTAGGTAAGATATTTGACTGAAATATAAGTAATTTAAAAAATATATATTGTTTCTTAGGAAAAACTAAAATTAATTTTAAACAGAGATTTATTAATTTGATGGGGATAACTTTTTCATATAAACACCAAGTTGGTTTTTTAATCTTATACTTGTTCGCATGATAGACTAATTATTGAAGGCTTTATGAGCCTTTCTATGAGTTAATATTCCACTCTGATAACAAGAGATAATATCACAACTTTGTTTTTCTTTCCATTATTCATTTGTTCTCTCCTTTTTTCTTTTGTTGTTAGTTTCTTTGTTGTTGTTGTTGTTGTTGTTGTTGTGTATTACAAGAAGAACATATCTTATTTTTTTGGTCTTCCCCAAATTTGATGCAACACTTGGCAACTTCGGTAGTTGATTGGGTTGTTGCATACTTGTATACTCCTCTTTCATAATCTTCAAATCTAATTTTTTTTAAATTTGTATGTGCATATAATGATATAAACATTGAATAATAATATATCAAAATTCAATTCCTAGAGTAAAATAGTATAGATGATTAATTAATAAAAAACAATTAACATTATTTTTGCTTTTTACATTATTTAGTCTTCACAATTCAACAATGCACAGCCATGTAACACAAAATATACACTATATGTATATATGCATTATCCATATATCATAATGCCTCTAATGATTTAAAAAATATATATACAGTATTAAAAAACACACTAGTCATCCATTAAGGGAAAACGTTTTAATTTTTTTTTTTGTCTTGTGTACAGTTGGCCGGCAGCTTTGGTCACCAATTTTTGTCCCACTTTCCCCCCTTCTTATTGCCATTAAGTTTATCTCCTAAAATTATTTTAAAATCATACATTTTTAAACAAAAAATTCCCATAATTATTGGGAATGAGGTGGTATTATACTACCAACTCATCTAGTTTGTAAGGATGGTTTAAGAACTTCTTTATTCATCACCAAAAAAATAACTCAAAACTTTGGTCTCTCTCAAATTCTCTCCCAAAACTCATAGGTTATGTCACAACTCAACATAGCTTTTTATATCAAAACACATATCCTAATCCTATCAGGAAAACACCAATATTTAGATAACTCCTAAATATTATTTGAGCTTATCTTCTCTTGAACTTATCTTCTCTAATCATAATTTGATTAGGAAGTCTTCCTCTTCAAGCTTATCCAACATTCTCCCTCTTAAGCTTGAAGTCTATATTCTCCAAACCTTCAACACCAATGAGATCTCTCATTTCTTGAAACTTGATTCCAAGTGCCTTTGTTAAAATATCCACCATGTGGGATTATCACCTTCTCACATGTTTCTCCGATGACCTTATCAAATAGTTCTCGAAGCCAGTTTGCTTCTTTAGATGCTTTAGTGACAGCCATAAACTCCTCCTTACACAAAGAAAATGTCACCGTCTCTTTCTTTGTGTTTCTTACGGCTCTGTTCTCTCTTATGCTTGCGTTTTGTCTTTTTGCTTCGTCGCTCTTCCTTTAATATCAAGTCATCGCCGACTTGGATACATGCTTCAGAATTGGGCGAACATTTCTTTAGCCCAAGAAGAGAATACCATAAGCTTAATTCGAATGGGCCAGGAAATGTGATTAAAGCCCATAACTTCACAATCTCCACCATGGGCTTTTGTCAACTTCAACTTCTTTCTTCACAAGTCCAGCCCATGAACCTTTCTTCCTCTCTTTCTTCTCCAACGATGGAGACGACCCGACCCGACGAGACTCTTCTTCTCCAATGACCAAAAATTGAACGCAATTCCGACGACGAAAACTCCGGTCACCTCCATGTTCGCCGGAGACTTCTCCGACTCTACACCCAACACCTAAGAATCCTCTAAGGCTTCTCTTTACCCGACGAAGCCGCCGGTTTTCTCTTCCTCCATGGCGAAACCGAATACCGGTCTCTGCAACTCCGGTACCTATCAAACTCTTCTTCATCTCTACTATGACGACTTCAGTTTGATTTATTCTGAGATTACAAATTTTTCTGAAGTTTTTCAGAATTTTGATTCTTCATTTCACAGCTTCTCGGATGAACAAACGTGTGTTCTTCTTCTTCTTTGATGAGCTTTGGTAACCCTTGAAACAGTGATCATCTCCTTCACACTTTATCACTTACGATTTCATAAACCCGTGAAATCATGTCTTTGATTTCACTATCCTCCTCACAGAAACTCACCTGGAACCGATCACTCTCCTTCACGGCTCCAAAAAACTCCTCTAGGTAACTCCATGAACCCATTAAAATGGTACCTGCGGTGTATATACGACACGTTATCTTCTTCTTTGCTAGTGAAATCAGATGCAAGTTTGTACCACAAATCCTTGTATCTCCGGTGATTCCTCTATCACCATTACCCTCTGTAATCTCAGGTATTCTCAAGCTCCTCTTACAATCTCTTCTGAGATTTCTGATTTTTTTTTTTTTTTTTTTTGAAAAGGTAAGAAATTTGAACTCTTGATTCCCTGATTTTCTTCCTCCGCAGCTTCTCCGTTGAATCACCATCCGTGTTCTTTTGCTGCTCCAATAATTGCAGGTAACTCTCTCACAGCTCCACCTAGAATCAATATCTCCTTATTGCAATTCCGGAACCTTAACTAATCCACTTCCTCGGATTCTTTTACCACTAGACACTCCACCTGAAGCTTGAATTTCCTTCTCATAGCTTCAGAACTCCACATGTAACTCCATTTCTCCTTCTCTTTGTGTAACAACTTGTTTTTCTTCCTTACACATGAATCTACCTCACATAATGAACTCACCTAAATCTTTTCTTCTCTTTTCTGCGAGGTCATTGACTTACCGGAGTTACCTGGAGTTGCTTCTTCAGTTAGTGGATATTAAGAAGCTCACAGCCACGCTGGAACTTCATACTAGGTACCACTTCCTTCTGAACAACTTCTCGAATCTCGCTTGTGTGAAACTTTGGTAGTGTCACGTCCTTTTTGTGAAAAACTCTTCTCCTTTTGTTCTATCTCAAATCTCATCTTAGTAACCATAGAACACTTCTGTAATGATCTCCGAAAAGATTTTTCTTCTTTTCTTTTGATCAAACATTTATCACCATCACGCATATCTTTCTCTTCTTCATCATCATTGATTGTGTGTCTCAATAACACATTAATCCAAGCAATGACACAACATGAATTTCAAGCCTCAAATTCTTCTCTTTTTCTTATTATTTCAGCAGCTGCAGACTCAAGATACGAACACGATCTCTTTATTCGCTTATATGAACTTTGCGAACAATTTCTTCTTGAAGCCTTCCAATCGGATTAGTGGTCCACAAACACACGTTCCCATCAATTTCCCGAAAGGATCTTTGAGATCCTCTGTCTCTCTTAGAAGCATCATTACACAATAATTTTAACTCCTCTTTTTGTACTCTTTTTGGGACTGATTTAATTTCAACAGACATTGTCCCAAATTTCCAACCAATCGAAAAATCTCCTTCCTTTCTTCATCTGTTATCGATTCACGGTCTCTGATACCAGTTGTAGTCTCTGTAGCAGCTCATGTTGCAGATGTGATTTTTCCACCATAAACAAAATAGGAATCTGAGTTTGAAGGCTTTCCCTTGAATCCAAGACCATGTCGATCTGTTTTCCCAATGTTCAGAAGATGATCCAATTTGTCTGTACCACTATTAAGCATTCTTAAATTCTTTTGAGTTTCTTGAAGTCTGATTCTAACTTGTAATGCTTCTTCTTCTTTCTCTATTGCATACTTTTGTGCTTTAACAATTTGAATCTCTAACATGACTTTCTCTTTAGTCAGCACTGAATTTTCCTCAATCAATTTAAGCCAATGCTCACACAATGCTTTGTAATTTCCAGCAAATTTTTCATCACCGATGCTTCCTGTCATGCTCTCATTTTCTGTTGCAGGTTTTGCTGCAGTTATAGGTGCTGCTGTAGGAGTTCTTGTCATATAGCGAGAATATCCACTACTAGTAGCCCCATGTCCTTTTGTCACAATTGTCATATTGCACCGAAATCCAAACTCTCCTGTACTTCCTGACCTTCTTGGTGTATCCTGATCCAGATCAGATTTTCTTGACATACCTTTTGATGCATACAGATCAGATTTCTTTACCCATATTTGACTACGATATCCATTCCACGAAAATTTTCCTTGACGTCTAAGTTTGTTGATTTTTTCCCAGTACTTGTAGCAGTATGCTCTTATGTGTCCTTTCTTTCCACAAAAGTAACATCCAGTTTGTTTGATTGTATTACTCTCTGATTTGTCTTGTACTTGTTGAGCGACACCTCCTGACACAAACTTGATTTGTCCTGTATTAGATCCTTCTTGTCCAATATAACCTAATCCTCGGTTAGACTTCTCTGTCCATAACTCAAGATTTTATCAAGTTTTTTAGTCCCAGCAAACATGTGAATCTTCTTGTGTTGTTGATCAAGCTCTGATTGTAGTCGGGCTGATATTTCCTTCTCATTACGTAAATCCTTCTCTAGATTGTCTACTTTAGCAGCAAGAGCCAGCTTGTCTTGCATCAATGTCAAACTCCTTTGATTGATTTTCTTCTCATCCTTCAACTCATTCTGCAGTGATTCAACAAGTGCATCAAGGCGAATTTTTTCTTTTACCAAAACTTGATTCTCCTTTCCAATATTAATCAGTGCCTCACGAACTTCCTTGTAGCTTTCAACAAGGCCATCTTCTTGTTCTTCTTCTGAATCAGATTTTGAAATTTCTTCTCTTTCTGAAAGATCTTTTCTTCCTTCCTCCTTTGTTTTTTTGATAACATTAATATCTCTCATATTTTTGATTGTAATCAAAGAAGCTTTTCCTTCTCTTCTTTTAGTCACAATGGCAACTTCCATCATAATTCTCTCTCAGGATCACGGAACATGTTGCTCTGATACCAAATCTAGTTTGTAAGGATGGTTTAAGAACTTATAATAAAGATAATACCAACAATTTCTTCTAAACTCTAACTTCTAACATTTATCATTTTCACTTAGATAATTAAGTAAACTATTAACATCAATCCTATTACGATAACCAAAATTATAAATTAAGAAAATTCTATAAAAATGTGAATCATAACAAAAGTATTTTATTTTGAAAATAAAATTTTTAAAATTATGAAAAAAAAAATCTCTTCATAAGTTAATATTTTATTAATTTATCGATAAATTAATAACCTCTATAAATTAATAAAATTTCAAGGTCCCGACCTTATTAATTTATAGAGGTTTTACTGTATATCTAGTTTGTTTTGTTTAGTATTTGAGATTCTATTTTAATTTTTAGTTATTATAACAAAAAATAAAGGATTTAAATACATAGTAAGTCATTTATACGCTATGATTAAGTCATATTTTTCCTAATGATTTAATTATTTTACAAAATCTTAGTTAAATCAACTTAATTTTTATATGTCAAATATTCTAATATTAATAGTGTTGACAAGTAATAAAAAGAGGATTTAACCTGTATTAGAACAAATTTAATGATATTTAATTAATTCCAACATGTCATCTTTATAACCCACTGAAACTCATATTTTTGTGTGGTGAATGATATGATGAAAGAGATGGAATGATATGATGATCAGGTGGAAGGTGTTTCAATTACCATTATGTAGTTGTAGCATAAAGGATGTCAAACAATAATGAGTGTGATGCAAGCAATCAGGATGTGAATACTCATCTAAGTCAAGCCAAATATGAAGGATGTTTGTCACTAACAACATAATGATGATTATAAAATGTAGAATGTAAACCTACTAAAACAGGATACTAAATGCAAAGTAAACAGAATGATTAAAGCAATAATGAAATGAAGCAAGAACATGAATTATAGTAAGCAAACTAAGTAATGCCACAGTTAAACAAAAACTAAATGAATGCAACAGGAAATGCAACTAGAATGAGACAGCGAATGAAACAGAAAGATGCAAAACATAAAACAGGAACTCTGGAAGGAGCTCGAGCAAGCACTCGATCGGATGCTCGATCGAGTGGATGGTCGAGTTGATGAGCGAATGCCAGAAACAGAGCAAATATTGAAACAGAGCAAGCATCAATCAATTAACAATACTTAAAAAGGAAATCAATAAACAAAGAAATGTTTTAAGGATGGATTCATGGGATGGACTCAAGCTATGGCTATCTAAATTGGTCAACAAACCTCAATCAACAATGAGCTATTTCTAGACAATGATCTTCTAATACATGTTAATCCATTCTCATGACAATAACAAACAAGCTTGGCCAATCTAAACAACCACAACCATCATCCACCTTAATCCATCCTCAAGATCCTAAGCCACTACTCACAAACACAAAACATGATGAACAAAGTCATAAACCCAGAAATCAATAAAACTTGCATGTTTAGAAAGATGAGATGAATATCTACAATATTGAAGAAGAAATCAAACTCAAATTCTTAATACTTTGAAAGTTATGAAATCAACAAGTATCAAAGATTTCTTAGAAAATAAACAAAAGTGGCTAAAGATTCAAGCAATAAAAAGCAAAAAGGAATAATTCCCTAAAAGGGTAAATACTAGGTCTAGAATTGTACTCTAAAAAGTCTCTCCTTTTTGTGGCTGCAGAGTACAAGACCTTTTATAGGAAAAGGAAAGGAAACCCTAAAAATGCTAAAAGACAATAAGTGGGCGGCTCGATACTGTCGGCTTCCTTGTAATCAAGTGGATAGCACCGACAATCTAATCCAGACATCAACGCGTGTTCTCTCAGACCATACCGGATTGGAACACCATTCACAACAAACCATGCTTCCTTCTTTTTTTCAATTTCTGTCGTTCGAAGTAAGAGCAACCATATTCCCATAAGCTTGTGGTTTGGTTCCCTTGGCATGTGGAAAATGTCTTTGAATTGTGGATGTTTCTCAAACCAATCCCTCTCAGAACTAGTCAGTGGATGCTCTAATTTATCAAACATTGTCAAAGTTTCAAAAATATGACACCTTGTCGATAGCTTGATTTTCTTGTTGTACTGACTAGGCTTGAAGTGCATTCCTAAAGGTTGCATCGCTTATGTTTCCTCCTCTGATTCCTGCAACAATATCAGTTTTACATGAGTTCTACCAGTTATACACCAACTAGTTGTACTAGTTCTACACCCAATAGTTGCACCAGTTCTACCAGTTCTACTAGATTGATTTCAAATTCCAATTCAATTCCGAATGACACAGACTTGGTGTACTTACAGTTGCATCGCTTGTACTCCTTCTCGAGTTACCTGCCGAGTTCGAACTTCCCTCCTTATCTTCTTCTTCTTCTTCTCCTTCATCGTCTTTTTCTTCCCCTTCTTCTCCTTCATCATTTTTTTCTTCTCCTTCATTGTTTTTTTCTTCACCTTCTTCCCCTTCTTCACCTTCTTCCCCTTCTTCACCTTCTTCTCCTTCATCGTTTTTTTCTTCCCCTTCATCGTTTCCTTCTTCCCCTTCACCGTTTCCTTCTTCCCCTTCATCGTTTCCTTCTTCTTCTCCATCGCTTGATTCCGCAGAAGTAGATCTCTTGTTATCTCCTCCTTCTTCATCATCATCTTCTCGATTACTTGATTCTGGAGTACCGGATTTTGCTTTCTCTCCTTCGTTCGCATTTTCTCCTTCGACCACCGGATTGGGTTCTTCTGAAACTCGACTTTCACTTTCTTCCGCCACCGTAATCAAAGCTCTCTCTCCTCCTACTGTCGCCGTACTCAAACCCGACACACCTACTTCCGGCGAATTGGATTTTGCTTTCGAACCACCATCTCCTTGTGAGATCTTCTTTTCTTTCAAACGCTCTCTCCTCCTCACACGACCCCCCCCCCCTTGATTTCACCATCTTCTTACTCAATTTTTGGTTGATTGAAAGAAAACGAGGGAACCCTAGTTCTACAGTTTCACCCAAATCGATTCGAGTTTTCCGAAGAAAGAGAAGAGTGACGAGAGAGAACGGTTTTATACAAAACCATAAATTTTACAGTTTTTTTTAAAAAAGATACCGATTTAGTTTTTCGGATCTTAAATCCGATTTCGTTTGGTTGGGTGGATACTACCCAGATATTTTTTGTAAATATCTTAGTTTTCTTTGGACAATAATGTAAAACAACACATTCTCGATTTTAAAAAAAAAAAAGTCAAAAAAAAATCGAAAAAAGAGAGGGAGTTTTGAGATTGTCAGAAATCTTTTAAGGGCTTATTAGATGAAAACTCAAAGAGAAAGTGTGGAAGAAAGGATTAAAAGAAAGGATAAATTTGTGTCTGTTAGATTCATTTTAATCAAGGGTTTATATTAAAAATAATATGATCCCTACTCTAATTGCTTAGCCAATGAAATAATAAAGATACTTTAACATTTGTATCCCTTAGATTCCTACTGATCTTGCGGTGTAAAAGCATGCCACATCAGTTATCCGAGTGATCTCTTTTTATTGGCTCTCGTTTATATATATTTTCTTTTCACATTTTAATCACTTTTTCTTAATTTAAAATGTTTTAAAATACTATTATGAAATGAAAAATGTGTTACAATAATGAGATTATGATCAAAAAAAATTTTTAACAAAGATTTAATTGTAAGTTAAAAAGTTTAACAAATAAAACCATATAGCATAATGTAAACTATTGATGAAAAAAATACTTACAACAACTAACCATTATCAATTTGTATATTTGTAATATTATCTTTATTCCTATTGTATGTTATTATTACAAAATTTTCTTTTACATTTTACATTGTTAATTTATAAATTAAAAAATATGTTGAAAGTTTAAACTCTAAAGTCTAAGCCTTAAACCCTATACCCTAAAGGGTTTAGGGTTCAATTTTGAAACACATTTCATTATTTTCAATGAAAACCAATAAAATGCAAATAATGAAATAGAAAAGTTATATTCTTATAAATAGTAAAATATGTATGAGAATATATATATATATATTTTTGTATTTTTATTAAGTTAATTGATAAATATAAAATATGTTTCAAGATTAAACCCTAAATGGTTTAGGGTATAGAATTCAATTTTAAAACATATTTTAGTATTTATCAATTAACAGAAAATTGAGGAAAAATAACTTTATTACATTTGATTATTGAGTGATGTACAATTAACAAATGAATGTTTTAACATTTGAGAATATTATTTGATAATGTATAACTAACAAACGAGTGTATGAGAATAATTATGAACAAAATAAAAGTTTTATTTGCAGCTATAGTTATGTATTGAGTATTTTTAATTTATATATATAACATTTGAGAATAAATCTATCTTATTGGTTGTCTTCTTTTATTTATAGATTAAAATCTTAATTATTTGGTTGCGTATTGATAATCTTATTTATTTATTTTTGATAACAATAACATATTTAGAGAATGATTTTTACGGAAAAAAATCCGTTTTATTTAATTATCATAATAATAAAAACTTGTTTGCACAAACAAGAAGAAATTGACTAATTAGTATTTTACATTCATTAAGAAGCTTTGAGATTTATATAACTATCAGACTCATAGAATTGACTATTCAAACGTGTTTTCTCCACTGTACATAATATATGAGAACTCATTCTTCTTTCTTGTCGATGCTTGACTTCATAGCTCCTGCAATCAAGTTTTTCAATTCAATACAAAGATAGACGCAATATGATAAAAAAAAATCAAATAAACTAAAGAGTATCATTAACCACACAACCTTTATAACACAGTAGCCATTCCAAGTAGCACAACTCCCAAATTAAACAAAACTCACGAATTGTAGACATAATAAAAATCCTATTTAAAAGTCTTTTTTTTTTCTTTTGTGCAAACTATTTGAATGTCTTTACTCTTTACAGCAATCTATGAACATTTAGAATATCCCCAACGCATCAACCATTACATTGATTAGACTGTACTAAAAAGATCACTCGGCGTGTTCACATGAGACCCGAGAAATTCTTTTTTTTTGTTTTTCATGTCAAATTACCAAACCCAACACACAAAACTGTACTTTTACCCTTTATTGGCTATATATTCAAAGAAACTAAGCAAAAACCTGATGAAGAAACTTACTTGAAATCAGGCTATATCAAGCTGGCTACACATTGTCCCATGGGGAGTCAGGAATTCAGCACTATATCTTAAATACATCTATGGAAACAAACCTGTATTCATCACAGAAAACGGTAAGTCTCTCAAATCAAAGACAAAATATCAGGAAATAGACCAGCAGAATCCATCTACAGGATGCTTACAAAGATCTGAACAAATCCAAAAACAAATCGAATTCAATAACAAAGAACAACACCAAACAGATTTTTTTAAAGATTCGTGTGGTTTTGTGTATACCTTTGACCTGTTTCCTGAAGTAGACAAGCTTGTGAGGTCATGGCGGATGATTTAGGAATCGAGATGGAGCTGCCAGTGATCTGAGACGGAAAGAGGAAGATGGTAATTCAAATGAGAGAGAAAGAGGAAGACGGTAACTAAACAAAACTTCATCAAATACAAAATTTCAAGGTTTGCTTACCAGCCTGTCATGAACTTCTTCGACGCCCAACCCCTAATGAACAACAAGCACTGTAAGTTTGCAGAAAATAGCTAAAGCATCAGACCACAATACAACATGAATGACCATAACATAAAGACTCAATAATCGACAGATTCTAACCAAAACACTTGGGATGCAAATTCATACTCTACCTAATCCCCAGAGGTCAAATTTTTATCAGCATATGCAGAATAAAGATCAATATATGTTTGGCTAATTCACACGCTAACCAACTTATCTAAAGAAGTGTTATTATGATTAGACTGAATCTAGGGTAAAACAAGTTCCAAGATTTTAACTAAGGGAAAACAAAATCTTTGAAGAATAAATCTTGAAAGAAACTATGAGCTTAATATCAGTCCAGTTCTACTTTTAATTTCACATGAATCTTGAAATGAGAAAACATATAACAAGATTCTAAATCAGGTGAAAAGAAAACTAGACCTCGTGGCTTCGAATTAAGAAGAACCATCGTCTTTGTCGTCGGAATCAGCCACGAGAGTCAAAAGCACTCGATCTCTTTCAAGATTGGCCATAATAATCTCCGGCTTCTCGTCTCCATCGCCGATATACTCAAGTCGGAGAAGAAGAAGAAAGAAAGAGAGGAGAAGAGAAAAGAGATGGCCAAACTAAATTAATAACCTAATCGATCTTATCTATCTTTTATTTTTTTTTCTAATTATTTTTTTTAACTATTTAGAAACATTTTAGAGGCAATGAAATTTTCATCTTCCCGATTACTCTAGGATAACGTTTTTATTTTCATCTATGCTATTATAAAACTAAAAATTAGGCGCCAATAAGAAATATTTTCGGGGTCATCATATCATAGCGTTTGTCTTTTTAAAAAAACTATAAAAAATTTCTCGAAACTCAACTATAGCAGAATCTCAAAAACGCTATTATATACTGCTATTGATACCCTTATTTCTTGTAGTGTTTGAAAAACTATGTGGCGTTTTTCGGATGCTGATAGTCTAAGTGTCAGATACTATCTCTAGAAAAACTGTTTCAATCGAGTACACAAAACTTTGGAGACAATCTTGTAGATAACTGAGCAAAGACTGATGGGTCGGAGATCAATCATATAAGTCAAGTTTGGCTGTTTTGGGATTAGGCAAATCTGAGTAAAGTTCCTTCATGAAACAACCCTTCCCGTCTTTTTTTTTTAATAATAATAATAATTTTCTAGTGGTCTCATACCCACTAACAACCTAGCCACCAATCAACAATAGCGGATAACCAAAAATTCCATTAAACCAATAATAATCCAACAACAAATAATCAAGTAAAACAATAAAGTCAAGAACCAAATTCCAACATCTTACAATGTTCTATCAACTCAGTTCTAGCAATCTAACAATAGCTAGACCACAATCAATCAAGCCTCTAGAACAACCTCCTCCTCATCACCTCGATTCCACAATCACACTTTGCCTTTACCTGCACCACAAACACATATTGAGATGCATGAGTATTGTCATAAACACTCAGTGAGGCCATCATCCCATCTACTAGGCTATACACACAAGCAACTGAGATTCCATTGTTAAGCTAAACAAACAAACACAATCAACACATCAAACCAGACAAAACTCAGTATCGGATAAGGTTGGTGTCGATCGACGCTGGCACAACATGGTGTCGATCGACACTGAGTTCGCAGACGCGAACTGCACGAATCCGAACGACGAACCTCCGATCTAAATCATCTCAAAACCATCCCAAACTCCTCAAGAACCTATGGGTAACATGAAAACAACAAACCCAAGCAAGCAAACACCACAAAAACCAAGGAAACAAGCAAAACAATAGAGATCTCAGGCTTAGATCAGCCATGGTCAAGCACTCACCTCTTTTGCAGGAGATTTGATTGAAAAACGGTGGAAACAACTCCTCAAGAAGCTTCTCCTTCGTTCCGAGCAACAACCTCCCCTTCCACAGAAACAGAAGTCACCAAAAACCACCAAGAACAAGCCAAAATCTCACAAGAACACTCTCATACACTTTCTCTCCTTTTTCTCTCTTTTTCTCATTCAACGGCGACCAAAAACATGTAACCCTTGACTTGGGTCGATTCTCCCCTTATATACCCGGTTTATACAAACCAAATAACCCAAACCAACCCAAAATCGCGTAATAAAATCAATCTGGTCAAACCAGAAAAGCTGGTGTCGATCGACATACCCATGGTGTCGATCGGACCTCCTGTAGACGGTAGTCACTGATTATATTCCGAAAGGAATAGAACGATGCTTCCACCTGTGCTGGTCCACCAAGCTTCTCTGTGTTATCCTGAAGTTCATTGAGGTTCCTTAAAACCAACCATAGATCATCTCTAACACTTCCAATATCAATTAGCTTGTCCCAAACAATCTAACATAGACTGCATACCGAATCACCATAGACACAGGAAATGAAAAAAGAAATTGATCCCAATTTGACTTTGATGTCTATAATATGGCTATTCGATCTGATAACTTCAACCTTATACGCTCCCTTCCATAATAGAGCCAAACCACCACTAAGTCCTATCGGCTCAACTATATGAGAGTGCTCATATCCCAACCCTTCTGAACATTCTTCACATAGGTTTTGGAGTTCTTCGTCTCCAGGAGGTACAAAAAATCAGGGAAATACTTACGTTTCATTTCCCTCAACTGAGGAATTGTCAAGGTGCCCCCCAATCCTTGGCAATTCTAACTCATAAAACTCAATATTGTGTCGTCGGTTCCTCATGTAGAACCACCTTTCCTTCACTAGTTTTGGCCATCTTTAGTGAATCTTCCATTACAGCAAAGGATTTGCGCTTGGACCGGACACCCTCTCCTACATCTCTGATCTTATCTATCACCCTGAATTCCACTGTATCTTGCTCCTTTCGTGCAGCCTGAGCTTTCCTTCTCCACTTGTTGGGACATCTTCGTTTGCTAGTATGCTTAGTTCTGGTCCCTGTGGAGCCAGCTGAGAAGCTAACTCTTGGATCCGTCGAACCATTACCATGCTTAGTAGCAGTCACAAAGGAGGTAGAAAAGGATTGAGCTGGCTTGGAGATCCTCGTCATTGCAACACCAGATTGTACTGCCTAGTGATCTCCTTTTCAGTTTCACTTATGTGGTCCCCTACTCCCTCAAAATAAAAAAATAGACCTTTCCCTTTGTCTACATTTGTGGTGAACTTTGGTGGCGCTTCCAAACACATCAAGGTTTTTTGTCCTTTAGAGTCTCCAGCTAAGTCCCACACAAAACGTCTGACTCTCTAAGCATGAATCTTCCTTTCTTTGGGATCAACAACATATAAGTATTGTCGCATTTCATCCATGACACTTTTGCAATTTTTGGTTTACCAAAAACCAAATCAATGTCAACATCTTCATCAGTTAAAACTCCATACAGGGGATGTCTTTGCTAATCTTCGCAATCAGGCGGCTGGGGATGATCTTAGCAACTTCAAAACCTCCCGTAGAAATTATTTGTCGGTTAGAGGGATTGAAAGGACAATGATCCTTATCATGAGTGAGGCGGTGATATTGATAGCAGCGATGTCTGATTCTCTCATACTCCAGACCAATTTTGACAACATCTCCATTATGGATTTGGACCTCCCTGAAATTCTTCAAAGGTCGACTAACATTGAACAGAACTCTTACCTATACATATCTTTGCTTTGCAGTTTCAAAGGTTCAAAAGCTACATCAGTGACCTGAACCAAATGCTCTGCAATCTCTCGGATAGTGTCAGCCGTATCATAATTAACGGGATATTCCTCAAACGGATCCAGAACGAAAGAATCTTCAAGTAGTCAAAAGGTGGATTTGCAACCCATCTCTCTATTGTCATGCTCCAGTCGTTAACAGAACAAGCTCCAGCCCCCAGAACTGCTTGTAGATCAGTTTCTGAATCAAAGATGAACTGAAACTTGTCATCTGGTAACGATATTCCTCTTGCTCGATTATACACTCGCCACATCCTTGGTATCTCTTGAATCATACTTGACATCTTTTGGTTCTCCAGATAGAGCAGGCGACCAATGATGTTACATTCATTTCTCACACTCGAGCTAAATCTAGGGTAATCCTTCAAGAAAATTGGATTTTTATCCTCTAAAGACATCTCTTTTAACACTTTGTCTAGAGCAGATTCCATTTTTTCACACTCCATGACCAAAAACCCAAAAGTCACTCTCTAAATATTCAGCGACGCTAAAAAACAACTACGCCGGCGACCCAAAATTGGATGAACTAGGTCTAAATCTATTGCTAAAATACAATCTTTCATCTGTAACAGAAAATATTCTACTCAAATCCGGCAAAAAACGTAGATATTTTCGGTATTCTCAGCTTTCTCAAAGGGTTTGAAATCTGAGAAAGAGGTTCCTAAGCAAAAAACCCATGAAAATCTCAGTAATAATTTATTGTGTCTTCATCCACATTCTAGAATATATATATGTATAAACAAAGTTGTAAAAAATTATACCTCCCTAATTTTACTCCCACCAATGCCTCCACGTTTAAAGCTGATTTACTTAATCCAAATTCTCTCTTAATCTTCTCTTTATTATCTTCATAGTATAATGGTCTGTCTCTTTCATCCCTCTATTTTTTTAAGTTCTTAAACTTCTAATAACAATCACCACTGAAATCCTTCTGAAGACCATGATCCTCATAAAGTTTTTATTTCTTGTGAATTATGATGATGGTGAGCCACATCATAGATTAAATAGAGTGGATCGGAAGCTATTCCGTCAAATGCAAGGTAATCACTATTTCATCTTCTTCTTTCTTTTTCTGAAATGTTTAAAGCAGTTTTAAAAAAAAAAAAATTTTGTCAACACTTTAATCTCCCTTCTTGCTTTTAGGAAGATGACGCAAAATTCAATATCAAACACCAACGACCATTACAAAATACATGATACCTTATCATACCATCATGAAAAGGTATAATCACTATCCTTATCTCACGTGTATCGCATTTTTTGTTCTTCTCTTTGCCTATTTAAGTATTGATTACCTTGATGGTCTATTTGTTTTGTCTATAGTCTTTCCTTCAAAACATGTAAAAATTGTCTTTCATAAAGCAGGTTTGACAATGAGATACAAAAGTTAGAGAATAAAAAGAAGGCAAATTAGGAATACAAGAAAGGTAAATGAAGAAGCATTAAAGGAAGCTCCAAGAAGAGCACATAGATAAACAGAAATTTCTTGGCGGTGTGCTGACACGACATGGATTTTACGCCAAAGGAGAAGCCTTTCAAGAATATTAACATGCCATAAAGCTCAAGTCTTCTCAACCCAACAAAACCTTAAGTCATGATGTCATAAATTATGTGTGGTCAACCGTCAACTTCTTCTACATTGAGTTGAAGCGTTCATGTCTTGGAGACTTGTTTATTTGGAGTTTTGTAATTTAACTTCTTGAGCTTTTCCAAAACATATTATATCTTTCATGAACTCTCTTTCGTTATTTAGTTCTATTTATTCAAGAATTACACCCTATCCTACTATATTAATTGAGAATTACAAAAAAAGAAACTAACCTTAAAAAGTGTTAAAATTTACATTCAAATGCTATTAGAAATAGTTAAATAAAAGATAGAATCAATGAGGATAATATTGATAATTAATAATTAATCATCTAGCCTAATTATCTAAGTAAGCAGAAAAAATCGCGGGTAACATGTATACTCATTAATCAGTCAATCGAACTAAGTTAAATACATTGACCAAATTCAAAATATAACAGCTTAGATTTACCAAATCTAAATACTCTTAACAATAAAATAAATTACTCACCACGATAAGATTATACTCATAATATTTGCATAACCAAAAATAAGAATATATTCATAAAAAAACTACTCACGACAATATCACTAGAGTACGATCCTAATCATATAATCACCCTCAACCCTACAAATACAGAATTCTATTCTGTTTCACACCATCATCGAATCCCGCACACAAATATTTACTAAAAAACATAGCTACAAACATGTTGACTTTCACACCTTTAAAACCATTACCTTTCACACCTTTAAAAGGACCGAAGCCTTTTAAGAATTTATTGTGTATACGCGTCAAAATTCTACATGTCTGGAGGCAATCTTCGGTAATTCGGTTACTGCCGACGATTCCATGGAATTTATCGTAGTGGGTGAAGCTGTATGTCATTTTTCCATATATAATATTAAGGTTTTTTTTCCCATTATTGTTTTATTAAACAATTTATTTTGCTAAACATATTCCCTATATAATAAAACGGAAATACACAACATTATTTTGTAAAGTATATAATTTTAATAAGTTGGTTATAAATAGATTATAAATTAATTATTATATTATTTGTATAGTTTAGATTTATTGTTTCCAAAATTCTTCTAAAAAATCATTTGATATCATCTAACTTACCATATTAATTTTTTTTATTAAATTATTCATCAAATTAAATCCTTTGATATCTAACTTAACATATTAATTTGTTAATTATTATTATACTTCATCTCTCATTTTTATATATGAGTCTATTTTGTGAAACAAATAAATTATCATATTATTTATTATAATTAAAAAATAGTTTTATTTTCGGATATACTATAAGTTGAATTTTTAAAAATAAATATAAATGATTCAATCTATAAAATATTCAATTTTTATTAATATTATTCTTTAAAAATAATATACATTGAATTAAATTTTTTTACTGAGTAACGGGTCAAAATTTGAATATTTAAATTCAATTTCATACTTTTTTGTTGAATTTTATAATTTTATATAATATAATAAACTTTAAATAATTTATTTTGAAATATTTTTAAAATATTGAAACTTGATATTAAAGTTAGAAACTATAAACACTCTAAATTGGTTTGTTATAGCAATGTCAATAATATGTCAATATAATATGAAAGAATTTAAAAAAAAACTAAATATATTAAAACAAAAAGTATAACAATATATTAAATTACTCATAATATAATAACTCGTTTTTTAAAAACCAAATTCACAAAATTATGTCTTATAATGACATTCAAGTCATGAGGTAGAATATACATTGCTGAAATAACTTCACGTACATAAACTAACAAAACATATTAAAATTTTATTTTAAAATAGAAAATATATAAAATTTTGTATAAAATAAAATTTAACTAGTGTTATAGCACAAATACTTATCTAGAATCATTAACAATATAAAATTTACAAAATAAGTGTATTTTTCAAGTCATCATATTTAACATATGATTTTATTGCATAATATTTTATCCAAATAATATTTTAAAAATAATTACATAAATTTTATTTTATAAAAATTACAATATAAAAAAAAATGAATTTCAACCCGTGCTCTAGCACGGATCTTAATCTAGTAGGGTGATAGAATGGGAGCTGCTTAAAAAAAAACATTTTATCAAAAAGTTTGAGAATGGAGTTTTTGAGGGGTCATGGAAAAATAGAAAATCATCCAAAACTTGACAAAATCCATTCACTGGTCAATATAGGTTTTCACACAAATCTTTTGTTAAGATATCCAATATAAAAGATATTTGTGCTACAACACGGGTCAACATTTTTTCTTATCATATAAACTTTGTGACATTTTTTTACTTACTTCAAAACTATAGAAAAGATGTCTTTTTATTGAGAAAAGTTTTTCAAAAGTTTAAACAGTTTTATTCATTGTTACCGCCTCGGTGTTTTATTGACAAAGTTTTTCGATAAACATTTTTAAAATAATAAAAAATATTATATTAGCAAACTGAATTTATAATCACAAATGATTATAAATAACATAATAACAAAATAAATGATTACAAATTTACATATAAAAAACTTATGCTCGCGGTTTACCGCGGGTTAGTACCTAGTATGTAATTATATCACACATATGAATTTAATACAAATAGTAACTGAGTTTCCCGTATGTAGTACATGTTGAATACTAGTTAGTTTATAATACATAGCACTAAACTTTATAATTTTTTTTTCAACCAAACATTAATAATTAAAAAAGTACTCTTAGATTGATTGCCCAAACAGGATGATAAGAGTTTACAAGAGAAGATTCAGAAAATAAAGATCTGGAAGACCGAGCAAGACAATCTGCCATTGCGTTGAGGTCGCGGGGAATCCTGACTAGGGAGAAGGAAGGGTAAGATGTTCGGAGCTGCGAAAAATCCTCCAGTAAATTTGAAAAAGCAGGTCAATCGTCCGGCGTCTGCACCATCGCAACTAGCTTTGCACAATCCGTCTCGAAAGCCTGACAAGCAACTCCAGCCGCTAGTAAAGACTCCATAGCCCAGATCAGTGCTTATAATTCTGCGTGTAGGGGAGTAAGGCCTCGTCTGACACTCCGTGCGCCCAAAAGAAGCGTGTAATCTTCACCATTACAACACCACCAACCCAAACCCTGAAAAGGGTCCGAACCTTTCCATGAACCATCAACCTGGCAGCGGGTAGAATAATCCCTCTCCTCCACTAAGGGCGGGGGGGGGGGATGCAGATTTCTTACTGAATAAGATTTGGCTTCCTCCCACAATAATTTCTCAGTTGCCGTTTGATTTAAAATCTCAACTGGCTCTAACTCAGTGCCCTGGAAAACCTTTTTATTCCTGTCATTCCAAAGTGACCATAAAATCCAGGGGAGGCGAGAAATGAAATCAGAAGCCCCGGCTTGAGAAGTCGTCCGCCAAAATATGAAATCTAAATTCGCATAGATAGAGGCATACGGAAAACCTCCTGGTTCCAGCAACACCGGGACCAACTCCCAAATACATCGCGACCGAGGACAATCAAACAGTGCGTGGTTTATAGCATGACATAACATGACATAACATGAGTTGGAAGTGCCAAAGCCACCGATTTGATCATAATTTCCTTGCCACCTTTCGATAAAAGCTTTGCAGACCAACTATTTACTCGATCATCCAATCGATCTTTTATATAACTAAAAACCTTAGTTTTCAAACCCTGCAGGATTTCACGAATACCCAAATAAAAATCCATGCCGCCCTCTTTAGAAATACCAATAACATGACTAAACTTTATAAATTACCAAAAAAAACTTTATAATACCTAACATTAAACTTCATCTTTTACCAAAAAAAACTTTATAAATTATGTAAACAACTACAATTTTATTTTTGTTCACAACATGCACCTGGTTGGGTTGGGTGAAATAAAAAAAAATTATTTTCTATTGGTAAACAATGAATATTTGAATCCAACGGACTTTCTATACGGAGCGGATCCAAAGCGAATTGCACACCAAAAGTGGATTTTCAAATTACTCTTTGAAACAAGACAAACCTCTAATTAAGAAGTCCGTAATATTTTTAATCACGTTACTTCAAAATCATGTCTTCCAATATTCAGTTACTTTGTCTCTTGCATGTATTCCATTTGGTAATTTTTTTATATGTTTTTCCTTTTGACAACCACTACAAAATTTTTTTATTTATTAATATCAAATATTTCGTCTCAATAACAACAAATTCGTAACAATAAAAAAATTGTGAAATGGTGTATTGTCCGGTTCCTAATGATCACTATCTTAATTTGAGTTATAAGAAGAATAATGTAAAGACCTAATATTGTTGGAAAACCTTTGACTTTCAAGACTTTTTCTCTACTAATTAGAAGGATTTAGAAGTTTGATTCTGTTTACAATATTTGATGATGCGAAAAAAACCAACTTATTGCATCAATTTCATCAGTGAGTCAAAACCAAGATAACAGAGTTTATGAAACAAATTAACAAAACAAAATAACGAAAACAACATATATCACGATCAGATCTTGATGTAATCTAATTGTAGGTTTGAGTGGTGAAGACTATGAATGAGCTTCCGTTCCAAATCACCAGTCAATTTACCTTGTAAATATAAGATCTAATGAAAAGCCATCAAGTCTCAAAGGATGGTTCTGCCACAAAACTAAAAAAGAAAACAGGACTAACATCAGATGTTTGGAAGCCTAATCGACCCAAAAGAACATCAATATATATATATATTTTTAAAGTTTCTTTAAAACATAATTTTTACTAAAACCAGCGGTAAAAGTAAGCCTGGGCATAATATCCGAATCCGAAAAAATCGATCCGAACCCGACCCTAAAAATCTGATCCGATCCGAACCAAAAATTTAGAAAAATCCGAATGGATTCTAAATTTCAAGATCCGAAAATCTGAATCCGAACCTGATCCAAACCGAAATCCAAATGGATATCCGAACATGCCCAAAATATAATTATATATTAATAATATCTTAGTAATACTTATACTTCTAATAGTTTAGGTGCATAAAAGTTTAAAATTTTGGATATTTTAAATTTTTTCATGTATTACAACTATTTTTGAGTATATTTAGGTAAAAAAATACTTGTAATTTTTAGATATTTTTGTTTTTTTCAAGTCGTTTGAATAGATTTGGACACAAAATTTTGAATTTTTGAGTACTTTGGATAACCGAATCTGAACCCGAAAAATCCGATCCGAATCCAAAATTTGAAAATATCCGAACGGATTTCAGAATTAGAAATCCGAAAAATCCAAACCCGAAATATCCGATCCGAATCCAATCCGAATATCCGAACGCCCAGGAGTAGGTAAAAGGGTTACGTGAGTCTGTCATAAAACATTTTAAGTTTTTAACTACTCTAGAATCTAGATGGATATATTACTTGATTAACGTAAACTGGTACGAAGTTTAATTGTTAGGCCATCTTTATAGGCATAACTATGAGGGTGTTCTTGGGCTTTTTTTATTTGGGAAAAATTAGAAAGTGGGCTTAGATCATTAAAACTGATCTTATTTGAGAACTGTTTTTTTGTGTTGTTCTTGTGTGACGTGTTCAATTTTAATTGGAAAGATATTTTTGGTCGTCGAGAGATTACTCTCGTTTCATCTTCTTCGGTATTGTCGACGAAACGGCGATTTCAATTTCTTCTCTTCGATATTGTGTCGATCTCATCTCCTCTGTCTCCTCGTCTAAGCCCACTGTCTCCGCTGTCTCCTCTGTCTCCTCGGCGATCTCCTTAGCGATCTCCTCGTCTCCTCTGTCTCCGTTGTATCGCCAAGCTCCTCGTCTCCACTGTCTCCGCTGTCTTGCCAAGCTCCTCAGCTCCTCTGCAAGAGATCTCCTCGTCTCCTCTGTCTCGGCTGGCTCGCAAATCTCATCTCCGGCGAACAAAGGCAAAGGTAATCTCATCTCCTTGGTTTCATCGATGTTTCATCGATTTAGGGTATTGAAATCTTTGAATTAGGTTTGGATTTAGTATAATATAATAGGGTTTCGTCTCATCTGTCAAAGTTTTTGATTAACATAGGATTTGTTTGAGTCAATTTTGAGTGTCGTGTGTTGTTTGAGTCAATTTTGAGTGTCGTGTGTTGTTTGAGTCAATTTCGATTATGCTTTAGCCTTTGAATTAGAGTATAATGCCGTGTCTTTGAATTAGAGTCAATTTTGAGTGTCGTGTGTTGTTTGAGTCAAACCTTGTGAGTCAATTTCGATTATGTTTGAGTCAATTTACAGTGATGAACATTAATCGATTTTGTTGTTTGTTTATGAGGCTTGTAGGTGAGGTTATACATGGGAAATTAAATCGGATATCCATCATCAAACGATAGTAATCACAAGGTAAGTGTATATTCACAGTTTTGTGGTTTAGATAGTAATCACAAGGTAACTCGTAACCAGGGGAAATTAAATCGGATATCCATCAACAAACCTATGTTTTTAATGAATACTCGAATGTTTGTTTCCATTGTTATATAGTATTTGGAAACTTATATATGTGTTTCGGTTTCAGGTTGAACAAGTCATGGACTCTTTATACGACTATGGTATAAACAGTCCATTAGACTATAGTTCCGATTCAGAAGAGGAGGCTGAGACCTGTTACTATCCTCCGCAACCATCAACTGAGATTGGATTCACAAGTCTGTGGAGTCGTGAAGCTCAACCAATTTCTGATTATGAGACACAACTGATCCAGCTCAAGGACCAACTGATCCAGCTCAAGGACCAACAAAACCATTCAGATCAGAGGTTGGTGAACCTGGAGAGGGTTGTTACTGAGTCACGAGAGAAGAAACCATTGTGTCAAATGGCCCCTGAATTTGTAGTTCTTGGTTGCTTCGGTATGATTGTATTGCTAGTGGTATTTATCTTGTTTAAGTAAATTAGATTAGGCTTTGGTATTTGGATTGTAGTTTTAAAGTTCACATGAGTTTATATGAGAAATGACCAAAGTTCACATGAGTTTATATGGGAAATGACCTCTATATATATGAGAAGAACATAAGAGTGTAAATCATCAAAATCAAACATACATTTTCTCTTCTCTCTTTTGTTCATCTTCTCTCTTTTGTTCTCTTCTCTCTTTTGTTTGTATCTTTTTTTTTTTTTTTTTTACAATGTTTTTTTTTTCATTTGAATTTGGTATTGTATTTTGAATTTTAATAAAAATTTTATAAGTTTGCAATTTAAATGTTATTTTATAAGTTTTTATAATTGTAATATGTTTAAGAATATTATATTATTAAATCTTATGATCTTAAACATGTTCTCCCAATAACTAACTTTTTAACAAAAAATCTTAACTACTGATCTTACAATAATTTCCTAATATATTTAGTCTAAGAACACCAAAAAGAGTTGTCCCTTTAAAGATGCCTTTACATAAACAAAAGTGACATAATGTTAATTAATCGGTTCTATGGTGTAGTGGTTAGCACTCTGGACTTTGAATCCAGCGACCTGGGTTCGACTCCCGGTAGGACCTTTCTTTTTCAATTTTTACCACTTCTCTCAATTATTGTTTGTTTGGACCTTTTTTTTCTCTTTTTCTTTTTCTTTTTCTTTCTCTCATCTTCATATATACTATCTTTTATCAAGTAAAAATCTTTATATATCTCCAAAGTGGGAGCAATCCTCACCAACTATATATTTGGTTACCTAAGAATATTTTGAATAAATACATGACGAGAATGGTTTTTGTTTACCTCCCCTCCCGTTCATGATCCTGAAAACTTGATCTTGTTTTCATTGGAAGTTGTTTTTTTTGGATGAACTGCCCGTCTTCCTTCTTTTTGAACATTCTTCTATTTCAAATCTACATTGATACTTGAGAAGTTTTCCAATATCTAAATTTGACCATATACATTCTTTTTTACCCAATAGAAAAAAAAAAAAAAAGAAAACGGAAAAGCTAGGGCAAAGTGTGAACCATATTTCTTCTTAAGATAAGTCATGATTCTCTTGAATCACACTTCTTCGATAACATGAACTTGAGCAACATGGCTTAATGATTGTGAAATAGGAGCATAATCTGGTTCTTGCGACACTTTCATTTCTTTTTTGATGAGCTTCAAAGGGACACCTAAACGTAGGATGCATAATTCTGTAGCAATTAGCACATACTACTAATAGTATAACATAAACAGCTCAATTTAGATACCAAAAACATGCATTATGTACATATTACTACTAGACTTCTATCTCTCCCTTAATACAACACTAGAATATATCCTGTGCTATAAAGCACGGATCAACAATTTCTCCAAAAATTATTAATACAATAATAAAAGTTATCATTATAGTGGTTTTAAAAATTTATTTTGTTTGAGACAGTTTTTACTTTTAATATTGCAATTGTTTGGTAAATCTAGATATATCTTTTTAAATACTAATTATTTTAGAATATTATCATATTTTAATTTGTTTGATGTATATTATCATTTTATATTCTTTGTCGGTTGTATTTTGCATCATTATTTTGTAAATTATTTTAAAATATTAATTATTATATTCTAATTGTGAGCGAATATTAATCACATAATTTTAGTTTTACTAACCCTTTGATGTGAAAAATTAAAAACACACATTTTTCATCATAGATTGAGTAATATGTCTTCGTTTTTACAAATTCAAATCACAACATATGCAGAAAAAAATCTACATATTTATTTATTTTCCTTTTTTTGTCAACCAAACATATAATTAGAAAATAACTCAAAGGTTGGTTGCTCATATGTATATTATTTGTCATCTACATATTTATTTATCATATGTATTTTAAGATAATTCAAAACAATATGTAAATGAAATAAAGAAAGATGATAAGAGAATCATAATTTAAAATCTTAACAAAATCTTCCAAATATAGTAATTAAAATAATTAGAAAAGATTGGTGGTCCTCTAAGGGATGACTGGACTTTCAGAAATTTTCGAAATATGATTTCAATATGTGCTTTGGATGACAGAAATTCAAGAGGTGATAAATTTTCATGGATTGGTGAACGGTACACTCATACTGTCAAATGTTGTTTGGATCGGGGAATGATGAACAGTATTGGAACAACCACTTTCCCAAATGCAGTTCTAAACTTCATGGAGTTCTCAGGATCAGACCATAGGCCGCTATATTTGCAACTAAACAGAACAAATGAAAACCGGAAGAGAGTTTTCTTTTTTGATAAACGATTGTGTGAATTGCCTACATTCAATGCGGTTGTCCAAGAAGGATGGAACAGGGTGAATGACTCATATACATCATCTATAACTTCAAAGATTGCAAAATGTCGGAAGAGTATGGTTGCTCTAAAACATCAATCCCAACTCAATGCAGACACACATATTAAATCATTATATGCTCAACTTAACACGGCCATGGAGAGTACTATTCAGACAGTAAGAGAACAAGTTCCACAAATTCAAGCTGACTTAACTAAAGCTTACATTGATGAAGAAAAGCACTGGAAACAAAAGAGTCGAAATCAATGGATGGAAGAAGGAGACCATAACACAAGCTACTTTCACGCCTGTGCGAAAACAAGACATGCGAAGAACAGAATCAACTCAATCTACAATGATCAAAGAATCCTTTTGCAGGGTTATAGAAATATTGGAGAACATGCACAAGAATTTTTACTAACATGTTTACATCGAACGGTCACCCAGTTTCTCCTAATGACTTTCATGAATTTGAGGCTACGGTTACGGACGACATTAACACCGCCCTAACAAGAGACTTCTCCGATCAGGAAATTTATGAGGCAGTCTGTTTAATTGGTGATGATAGAGCTCCGGGGCCAGATGGACTGACGACAGGTTTTTATAAACGATGTTGGCCCATTGTAGGACAGGATGTTATACAAGAGGTTCAAAGTTTTTCAGCACTTGTACTATGACACAAGGCATCAACATATGTATGATCCCGAAACTAGAAAATCCTGAAACCCTATCAGACTACAGACCTATTGCTCTATGCAATGTTCTATATAAGATCATCTCTAAGTATCTTGTGAGCCGTCTCAAATGTCACCTGGATAGTATTGTCTCTGATGCACAAGCGGCTTTCATTCCCGGGAGAATTATTCAAGACAATATAATGATCGCACATGAGGTGATGCACTCTCTGAAATCCCGAAAGCGAGTCTCTCAAACATACATGGCGATTAAAACTGATGTCAGTAAGGCATATGACAGTGTGGAATGGTCTTTCTTGGAATCCACTCTCAAGCTATTTGGTTTCTATGATCGTTGGATAGGTTGGATCATGGCGGTAGTTCGCTCAACCACTTACTCAGTCCTTATAAATGGTTCACCGTATGGATATATCAAGCCAGAAAGGGGAATTCATCAAGGAGATCCCATATCACCATACCTTTTTATCCTTTGTATTGACATCCTAAGCCATCTCATTAAATCAAGTGCTACATATGGTGATATTAAAGGTGTAAAAATAGGTAATGTTATTCCACGTATTACTCACCTACAATTTGCAGATGATTCTCTTTTTTCTGTCAGGCAAATAGAAAGAACTGTCAAGCTTTACGTGATATCTTTGATATATATGAATACTACTCGGGCCAAAAAATTAACACTGACAAGTCCATGATTACTTTTGGCTCGAGAGTATATGGTACTACACAAGACAGATTGAAGACCATTCTAAACATTCAGAACCATGGAGGAGGAGGGAAATACTTGGGATTACCAGAACAATTTGGAAGAAAGAAGAGTGAAATGTTTGAATTCATTATTGAACGCGTTAAGAAACGAACTGCACATTGGACTGCTAAGAAACTTTCTCCTGCAGGAAAAGAAGTGATGCTGAAATCAGTAGCAATTTCAATGCATGTCTATGCCATGTCCTGTTTCAAATTACCTAAGGAAGTCACCTCTGATCTTGAATCTTTGCTAATGAACTTTTGGTGGGAGAGGTCTTCTCACCATCGTAAAATACCATGGAATGCCTGGAAGAAATTGCAAGTCTCGAAAAAGGAAGGTGGCTTAGGATTTAGGGACTTAGAGAAGTTTAATGATGCCCTACTTGCAAAACAAGCATGGCGTCTTATACAGTATCCAGAATCCCTGTTTGCTCGTGTTATGAAGGCTAGATACTATCCAGATGAATCTCTTTTAGACATGAAGCCAAGGCGATCTCAATCCTATGGATGGTCATCTCTATTAGCTGGAGTTTCTCTTCTTAAAAAAGGATCATGGTTCATAATTGGAAATGGAGAAACTGTTTGGGCTGGTATTGATAATATTGTTAACACACATCCACCTCGACCAATCTCCACAATGATACCACAAGACTCCTTTTTGCTACGAGATTTAATTGTTAATCAAGGAACTTCCCGCTCATGGGATCTCCACAAAATTGTAGACACTATGGCTACGGAGGACCAGGAAACTGTTAAAAAATTTTATCTCTCAAAGTAGGCTAGACCAGATCAATTAGTTTGGAACTATACTGTTTCTGGCGAGTACACTGTGAAATCAGGCTATTGGTTCCTAACACATGACCCATCTGAGAGTGACTATCAAAATAGAATCCCACATGGATCCATTGAACTCAAGAACAAACTCTGGAAGTTAAACATAATGCCAAAAATTAAACACTTCATTTGGCGCACAATATCTCTAGCCTTACCTACCACTACTAGACTTCGGTCCAGGGGAATGAACATTGATTCTCTATGTTCACGATGCAAACAAGAGGATAAAACTATAAACCATGTTTTATTCACCTGTCCCTTTGCAATATCAGTTTGGCGGTTCTCCAATACCTCTGCTTTAAACTGGAGACATTTATCCGAGAATGCAGAAGTGAATATTTCCACCCTGATAGACCATTCAACAAGACAAGGAATTTCTCTTCAAGATGCTTTACAATCTTTAAGGCTGTTATGGCGGATTTGGAAAGCTAGAAACAACACCATCTTTAACAATTACAGAGAAAGTGCTTCCAAAACCGTTTTGCAAGCTCGTTCGGAAGCAAAAGAGTGGATTGATATAAAGCTGCATAAAATGTGTTCACAACATCCTACACAACAAACTCATCGGTGGTTTGCTCCTTTAGAACCAATAGTGAAATGTAACTTTGATGCTGCTTTTAATCAAAATAACAACCAAGCCACTAGTGGTTGGATAATTCAGAATCATCATGGATCACCTCTCTCCTGGGGCTCGTCTGACTTAGGATATGCAGGATTGCCACTAGAAGCAGAGACAAAAGCCCTACTTGTCGGTTTACAACAATCATGGATTAGAGGTTATACCAATATCATGTTCGAAAGCGATTGTTTAACTCTCATTCACATTGTAAATGGTGTAAAGAAGAACAGGTTTCTAATCAACTTACTCCATGATATACACTACTGGACTTCAAAGTTTGCTTCAATTTCGTTTTTATTCATAAAGAATGTAACACTGCAGCTCATACTTTGACAAAATTTGGCTGTTATAATAGTAGTTTTTATTCAGATTCTGTAACTTTGCCGACATGGCTCAGAGATACCCTTTGTAAAGACAACTTTTAAAAAAATAAAGTATTGTTTTGTGGGAAAAAATAGTTATTAAAATAATAATTTGGATATTTAGATATAAAATATTACTTTTTAAAATTCTGATTGGTTTACAATTTTTAAAATTAATTAATAATTTTTGTCCATAATTAATTAGAGAGAAAATATTTTTTTGGAAAGTAATAATTATATAAAATATTTTATTAGTCTTATATTTAAATTACATTGTTTTATATTTACTAAAAACTAAATATTTGTCTTTAAAACCAATGGCATGAAAATTTTACATTTTATAAAGTTTGTTTTATATTTGTACTTTCAAATTAATATATAGAATAGATAAAGTAATTATGACTTTATTATTCTCCAATTTATCTTTGAGTTGGTCACTGGTGCAAGACTTTATTATTTACATTAAATGTTGAGTTGCTTACTGACATAAATTTTTTAATTAAAAATAACTTTCTCCCATTTATCTTTGGGTTGGTGCTACAAAATATTTTTATCAGATACATTTTTTTCTTCAATTTTTTACTGATCCAGTTCCAAACCGTCTCTTTCAGAATTAGATTCGGTATATTAAAAAAAAATACAATTTCATACCAAGTTAATGCGGTTAGGTAAATTAGAGATTAAAGAAAAAAAATAATAACGAACAAAAATTTCGTCACTCACACATTAATTAAAATAAAAAAGAGAAAAAAAAAAAACCCTGACTCAATTAAGTCAATCGCATTTCCCTAGAGTCCTCTCTTCTTCAAGCTTCACAGAAACCACCACCCTTCTCTCTTTTTCTCAGAGACAAAGAGCTCTGAGAGAGGAGGATCCGTCGGTGTGCTAGTCTCACTCTTACACTACATCCGATCGTCGTCTCCGGTAACTTGATTTCGTTACTCTCCGATCAATTTCTTACTGGATGAACTTTTTTTTTATTTCGTTCGAATTTCTGACTTGAACTTGTTGTTGTCAATTCAACCTTAAGCTTTCTCTTCGTCTTCGTATTCCATTATCTTACTGCTTCGATGCTGATCTCTACTTGTTTCCCCCCCCCCTTTTAGCATTTCCAGTGGCGTCTCTTACTAGTGTTTCTTCACTAGATTTAGACTGGTTCTTTTTTTTTTTTTTTTTGGATGCATTTTTTCTCGTATGATTGTTCGGTTAGCTCCATGTTTCTCTGGATTGGAGAAAAATACGAGTTCGCTGCTCTGGATTTCGTTTTCATTTTCCCGATTTGTCCTCTTGAACGATTTAAGCAGCCTTGTTTGATTGTTCATTTTCATAAATCTGTCCAAAGATATTAACTCACAGTAGCTTGGATCTGAGCTTTTTTTGTTTGTTTGTTTGTTTCCTGCGTCTTTTTGTACAATTTTACTTCAATTTTGAGATTGATTTAGTAGAACCTTTGCTGTGTACAATGTGCTGAGATAGCTTAACTAATATAGCCTGTGATGTTTTTATTGTTCTAATCTGTAGGTGAAGTTTTGCGATTAGTTTGTGTTTGTGACATTCAGATTTACATGTGCAGAGTTGCTTCAGTTTGGTTATTCTGGAATTGATGGATCAGGTTTGTGTACTAGTTGTTTCGGTTCGTTGTCACTGTTTTACTCTTTGACGAGTCTTTTGGTTAAACATGCTCTTACTAATAATGCAGTACGAGAAAGTTGAGAAGATTGGTGAAGGTACTTACGGTGTGGTTTATAAGGCACGAGACAAAGTGACCAATGAGACTATAGCTTTGAAGAAGATCCGGCTTGAGCAGGAGGATGAAGGTGTACCTAGCACAGCTATTAGAGAAATCTCCCTCTTGAAAGAAATGCAGCACAGCAACATTGTCAAGTATGAAGTTGTTCGAAAACTAATTGTTGAAAACTGATTCAGCATGAGTCTGGTTTAACAATTTTGGTTACTTTTTTTTTGTTTTTTTAATTATGTTCACAGGTTGCAGGATGTAGTGCACAGCGAAAAGCGTTTGTATCTGGTCTTTGAGTATCTTGATTTAGATCTCAAAAAGCATATGGATTCAACTCCTGATTTCTCCAAGGATTTACATATGATCAAAGTGAGTGCTACACTTTAGGCATATTTATTTTATTTTTGTGCTTGATGCAGTTTTATGTGAAGCACTTTAACAAACCAGAAACCCCTTAAAGCACTGTCATATGAGCTATTTGGTTGCTCATGCTATCATAAATTTCCTTCTGGTCTTTTTAGTAATTCTACCTGTTACTGCATATTGGTGAAATCTAAGTTATGTTATGTCCTCCCAATGCGTTTTTTGTACTCAACACAAGCTGATTAGAGCTGTTCATTCATTCTCTGCAGACATATCTTTACCAGATTCTCCGTGGAATTGCGTATTGCCACTCTCACAGAGTTCTCCATCGTGATCTAAAGCCACAGAATTTGTTGATTGATCGCCGCACAAACTCCCTAAAGCTTGCAGATTTTGGACTGGCCAGAGCATTTGGTATCCCTGTCAGGACGTTTACTCATGAGGTGCCAAAGAGCTTAATTCTTGTTCATATGTTTCTGTTATGAAATCTTTGGCATGGCTTCACATTTGCTTCATTCCTCAAGGGTAAAGAATCACTTAAGTATCTGATAAATGTGAATTCAGGACTAAGACATTTCAGATAGACGGATTCGAGATACCATAATAAGTTTCAGTGCTATATTCAGATTTTGACGTCTCTTCATGGTTATTCTCACAATTTGTGCGTTGTGTTCCTTCTAGGTGGTTACTCTCTGGTACCGAGCACCGGAGATACTCCTAGGATCTCATCAGTACTCTACACCCGTTGATATCTGGTCTGTGGGATGCATATTTGCTGAGATGATCAGCCAAAAGCCCTTATTTCCTGGAGACTCCGAGATTGATCAACTCTTCAAGATTTTCAGGTTTCATTACTAACTTGCTCAATCCAGTCATCTTCTAAATACTACAAGTCGAAAGAACTTGTCTGCAATGATATCACAAGGAATTCTGAAAACATTCTCATCTTGAAATGTAATTTTGGAGTACTCATGAACACAGAAATTCAAGTGTCAACTGATTATACATTATCACTGCCATGTTTTTTGTCTTCAACCAGAATCATGGGAACTCCATACGAGGATACGTGGGGTGGGGTAACTTCTCTGCCAGATTATAAATCTGCTTTCCCTAAGTGGAAACCAACGGTACTTCAAATTTCTTTGTTCATTTGTACATTTTGTTTCAGCAAACAAGAGTTCACGACACAATAATATTCTTGCCCTTATTTTATTTATTTTCGTATACCACAGGAGTTACAAACTTTTGTCCCCAATCTAGATCCCGATGGAATCGATCTCCTTTCTGTAAGTTCACTGACCATATACACACACATCTATATATTTTACTTCTGCTACATTAGAAACCTGTATGCTACATTAGAAACCTCTACTCAATCTTTAACCACTTGAGGTTTTAGTTGTCTTATAAAGTCATCGATAACAAAAAGCAGAGACATTGGGTTGGCTCCTTGTATATGCCACATCAAGCCAAAACCAAACTAGTCTTAGACATGAACAGTATTCAATAACCAGGATTCATGGAAGTCCTAGACCAAACCAAACCAAACTTGTGAAGCTCATGTGAAAGTAAAGAGGATGATAATAATATATCTCTATTTTAATTTGATTTGTTACAGAAAATGCTGATAATGGATCCGAGCAAAAGAATCAACGCAAGAGCCGCCCTGGAGCATGAATACTTCAAGGATCTTGGCGTCATGCCGTAGAAAGAGATAAAACCAGTAATCTCTCCTTCATTCTATATATAATTATCATGTTTCAAAATTAAGAACAATATTAATGGGTTTTGTTTATTCTTTCTCTGAGTTCATTTCCTACTTATATATCCTAGTACGAAAAAAAAAGAAGAAGATTTCGAGTGTGTGTTTTTTTTTTTACTTTTAAGCTTTTGAGATCATTTTCTTGTATCCTTTTGTTACCCAGAATATACTAGTCCCCCTCATATATGGTTTTTGTTTTGCAAAATTACCGTAATATGCAACTTCTTTCTGTATAGTAATAGTAGTGATTATCATCAGTTTGATAAAATATCACTTTTTCGCAGTTGTGACTTTTTTCATATACTTCTCGGGACAAAATGATATTTTCATGTAAATGTGCCAATAATCAAAACCTAAAAACTTAACAACAAAATAAAAAAATAAGACTAAGGTAATCTTTATAGCTGGACTAGGATTTGATAGAGATTAGAGGGTGGATAGTTTTGTTTAATCAGGATATGTAATTAAGGAGAAGAGAGGGTCCAATAAAATCAATTAGGTGAGACCAAAATTGACGAGTTGTATAACGGCGACAAAAAAATTTTGACGAGAAGAGAGCTGGTCAACACGTATTGGATAATTTGGATTACACATTTTACATTCAGTCTATTTTCGAATAAATAAAAATGTCAAATAATTAAATAGAATCTAATAAAAAAAGGTAGACAGATCATTACCCGATGATGACCATCTAAAAATGTTGACATAGTTGTTGAGTCGACACATTCATAAGTGGAAGCAGTAGGTCCACTTCAATCTGTATTACCATGATTTTTCGATATAGGCTTACTTGGTCTCAGCTGCTCTTTCATTGAGCAAGGAAGCACTGTTCTTCTTCGGAATAAGACATATATTTGGGTGAAACTACATTTCGAATGTAAAACGTTCTCCTAATCTAAAAGAGTTTTTAACAGGAACGTTAAAGATATGCAAATGCAATGATGGCAGATCATGAAATTAGGTGTTTGGAAACAAATTATATGTTTGTAATGGGGATTGCACAATACTAATAAATAAAATTTTGCGGGAAAAGAATTGAGCAAGTCCTTTATTAACGAAATGAGGTCGTCAATTACAAAGAGTGAGAGTTTGTCAGCTTACAGGCAAACTGACGACCAGAAAAATGACTATCTCAAAGATGGAAGCGAATTACAAAAGGCAATAAACTCTGTTTTCGATGTGAAGTATTGCTCTCTGGGTAATGTCCGAGAATCAGAATGAGGTTGTCAATAAATGTCTTGAGCTATTTATAGGTGAGTATAGAGTTAGGGCACTTTAGGGTTTTTGTCGTGAATTCCCGAGATTGCCCTCTGCGGAGTGTTAGTGACTTTCTCCCAATTATATCGGGCCAAAATAAAATTAATCTGTCTTGTTGGGCCGAGTGGCATATTGGGCGCAGCCCATGTCCAACAATAGTCCCCCCCTTAGTCCGGAGAGCGGCAGTTTTCTGCGATCAGCGGGCATGCTTGAATTGTCTGTAATATGTCTGCTCGGCACAGATTGTCTCGGGTTACTTGTGAGATTGCAGATGATCGGCGAGACTCCATAGTTGGAGATCGGCATGGCGCTGATGATGTGGAATTGTGCCGTGATGACTTGACTTCAAGTGGGTTTGACCGTTCTTGATGGGCGTCGTCGAGGATCGCCGCACGAGAGAGTGATCTAGGTGAGATCGGCAGATTTAGTGATTCTAAGGGGATCGAAGATCGGCCGATTTAGATAGGTTTTCAGAGAAATTGAGATGAGTTGAGCGGCAGTAATGAGCTTGGCGGTGAACTCGGCGAGATGAGCAGAGGTAATGAGCTCGGCGAGATGAGCAGAGATAATGAGCTCGGCGAGATAAGCGGAGGTAATGAGCTAGGCGGTGAGCTCGGGGAGATGAGCAGAGGTAATGAGCTAGGCGGTGAGCTCGGGAGATAAGCGGAGGTAATGAGCTAGGCGGTGAGCTCGGCGAGATGAGCGGAGGTAATGAGCTCGGCGAGATGAGCGGAGGCAACAAGGTCGGCGGTGATGGGCTCGGCGAGCAGCTTGACCGAGAGTTTGCTGTTGGTTGTCGCGGGATCGAGAATGGAGTAGCTGGTCACCGCGAGGTTGGCGGGTTGAGAGAGACTATGGTCGGCATGACGGATCTCGGAGGTCGGTGTGGCGTCGATGAGGTCGACACTTCTCATGAGGCTGTTTGTCGAGGCCCCCTCCTAGCTGGAGGTCGGCGAGATATTTGTGGAGTCGAGGTGAAGAGAGGTCGACGAGAGTGAGATTTAGGTCAGCGAAATTGAGATTAAGGTTGGCGCGAGCAGCTCCGTGGATGAGGTCAAGGTTGAGGTTGAGGTCAGCGGACAAGGATTGATGAGTTTTGAGGTTGGTTCTCGTGATGGTGGCAAAGCTGAGGTAGGCGGGACGCTGCACGATGCCCCAGAGGTCGGTAAATCCTCATTCCAGGTCGGCGCTTGTCCTATCGTCGGGGCGAGCTCCGAGGTCAGCTCCTAAGATTGGTGTTCATGTTGTGCGCTTGCATCCCACGTCCTCTCATGGGAGCGGCAAGAAAAGGTTTGATCGTCAATTTGAGGTTGGCACTTATGATAGTGCGGGAGAAGGTTAATAGGTCGGCAAGAGTGTGCAAGTAAGAACTTGGCTTATTCAAACTTGACCGCCTGCTAGCTGAATGCGAGACTGCGCTCGGCTTTTTTTCGTGCGGATTATTTCACCGCGACATCCATGTGGAACGCGTTATAAATCGTACACCTGGCCAGGGCGACAATGTAGAAGCTGGACACTCGTTAAGACAGACTTGTTCGAGAGAGCTTGGTTGTGATTAAATGTACTCTTGCGAGTGTAATTTTTATTTTTATGTTTTATTATAGTTGTGTCTTGTAAAAGGCTGCCTACATACCCTTGAAAAGGGCTCAAACCATTCGTAGTTCATTTTGCGAAGGAAGAGCTCGGTATGCCGAGCGTTCTTTTTTTTTTTTTTTTTTTTTTTTGGCCCAGGGCGCCTTGTTGTTCTTCGATTTGGCTGAGTTCCACGACCGGTTATCTTGATAGATGGTTTGACCTTGCGTGTTTCTCTTTTTCTACCTCGATGTACTTGTTAGCCCGGTGCAGCGCGTCGTCGAGAGTCAGAGGCTCGTATATGATAATATCATCCCTGAAGCGAGACCCATATGCAAGAGCATTTCGGAGAGCGGAGATCGTAGTATCGTCTACAATGGCGAGCTTTGAAACAACCCTCTTGAATCGTTCCATGAACTTTCTGAGCGATTCGTCGTCCTCTTGGTACATCGTCCAGAGATCAGCGTTAGATACCCCTTTTATCATAAAGGTCGAGTGGTGTTGCAGGAAAGCAGCGGTGAGCTCGTAGTAGCTATCTATCGAATTGGCTTCAAGACGAAAAAACCAACTGAGTGCGTCAAGGGCTAAGTTTTCCACAAACATCTAACAGCATCCGGCATCATATTCTTCAGGACTAAAGTGTGCTCGGTTGATTGCAACACTCATCGAAGTTAAGAAAGGTTTTCGGTCGGTTAGCCCGTTGTACGGGATGAACTTGAACTTGTTGATATAACAAACGTGAACACTAGAGATTCTTGTCGTGAAGGGTGAGCGTTGAGCCTTTTCGAGCACCTTCTCCAAGTTGGGAGCAGCGCTTGTTGCTCGATGTATCTTGGCCGAGATGTCCTTTACGATCTCTTCGAGTTTCTGGATTTTTAAATCCTTGTTATCTTTCAGGTCGTCTCGCAAATGGTGGTTCGACAGTGTTGGAGTCGGCTGGCTCCTACTACGCTTGCTATGACGGTGCGTCTGGTCTTGATCGGCGGGCGCCCCGTCCCTGGTGTGGTCGTCGAAAGATCCTTCAATGATGGACGTCAGTCGGCGTCTGTAACTCTCTGAGCGTTCCTCGACTGGCGGTGATAGGGGTGGTAGTGTTTCCAGGTCGGCAGGGTAGCTTGTGTGTCGACGATCGTGCCTTCTTTGCTGGAGTCTGTTAATTTGTTCCTGCAATGCTTCTTGTGTTGCAACGAGTGCGTCGAGCTGCTCAGTTGTTCGTGTGTCCCGACTATTGAGCTTGTCGAGGATAGTCTGCATCATATCGTCAAAGTTGTTCCTCTGTCCAGCAAGCAAGGGAGCTGGGAGCGCGGCACCATCAATGATAGCTGGAGCCACGGTTTGACGATGCTCGTCACGTGCGGCAGGAAGAGGTGGGATTGGCGCATCGAGTACGGTATGCATCGGGTCGTCGAGTCCGCTCCTTTGTGTTGTGGGCAAAGCATTTGGAAGGGCGGCATTGTTGACGACGGTCTGGTCTGTGGTAGGTCCGTGCTCGGCATGCATGGCAGCGAGAGGTTCCAAGGACGCGTCGGGCGCTGGTAGAGAGGTTGTGTTGTTTGGCGCAGCGCCTTCGACTGTGGTTGTCGTGGAAGGTGGAGGTAGGAGAGTGCGTGTTTTTATGTGTCCCCATCGTTGTTCTGAAGGCGATGGTTGTTCGAAAGTGGTGTTGAATTCTTCGTTGGAGTTCCTTGAGTTCGCCATGCCTCGATCTGGAATCTTCGTGGAAACGTTGACCGTCAGTCTTGATCGTCAAAAAGGAGCGCTCTACTCTTGCCCCACGGTGGGCGCCAATTGTTTGTACTAAAGATTGCACAATACTAATAAATAAGATTTTACGGAGAAAGAATTGAGCAAGTCCTTTATTAACGAAATGAGGTCGTCAATTACAAAGAGTGAGAGTTCGTCAGCTTACAGGCAAATTGACGACCAGAAAAATGACTATCTCAAAGATGGAAACGAATTACAAAAGGCAATAAACTCTATTTTCGATGTGAAGTATTGCTCTCTGGGTAATGTCCGAGAATCAGAATGAGGTTGTCAATAAATGTCTTGAGCTATTTATAGGTGAGTATAGAGTTAGGACACTCTAGGGTTTTCGACGTGAATTCCTGAGATTGCCCTCTGCGAAATGTTAGTGATTTTCTCCCAATTATATCGGACCAAAATAAAATTAATCTGTTTTGTTGGGCCAAGTGGCATATTGGGCGCAGCCCATATCCAACATTATAGTTGGTGCAGTTTAATGCGTGTGCCCCTAGCTCATTCATACGTGAATAAAAATGTATAATTATCAAAGGGAATAAATCGCCTTTTATTCCAAATATAATAAGTTCTAGTCTTTTTTTTTTTTTTCACATGACGAGTGATCATTTTTTTTTTTGTGACATGTTATTTTAATATAGATTTATATAATTCTCCAAATAAAAATTTAAGGTATTTTTACTTATAATTATAGAACGCATGGTTTTATATTACAAGTTATTTATCTATATTTCAACAAACAAAAAATGTATATTTGTAGCGTATGATGTATTGTTTAATTTTTTATGTTATTATTTAATTCGTGAATAATAAGTATTAATAATAAAATCAGTTTCTTACAACAATTAATAGCACATTAATAATAAAATTAGTATATACTATATGAGTAATATATTTTGTTTTGTAAACAAAATTCAACAGCTACATGTCACCCCCTATAGACTATGTACTTAATTTTCAGTTAATTTCATTGTCATTTACCTAATTACTTATGATATACTCTGGAAATAACTTAAAATGCTTGTTATAACCCAACTAATAATAATGCCAAGACTGATTCCTCTAAAAACAAAAGCTTACTGAATCTATGACACATCAATTATTTTAGTTGACAGAAAGAAAGAAAAAAAAATCATTAATACAATACCAAAATAAAAACACAATTAAATTTTAAATTGAAGTCATGAAATTAGTTGTTGACTCGTAAAAAAGAGAAAGGTGGCTTAAAGTGGCCAAGTAGGCAGGCGCTCTATAGCTTTTAGAGGAAGAAGAACAAAAAAAAAAAAAAAAAAAAAAAACATAATTCTCATATCTGTCTCCCTCTAGTCAATATTTCCTTTTTTTTATTTTTTTGAATTTAATCTTTTTTTGTTTTCTCTCTCCTTTTTTGTTCTACACAAAACTTATTGCTCCAAAGACTTTGTAGCGAGAAGAAGAAAAAAAAACGCGATTTTTATTTGTTTTCTGGGTTATCTCCGATGTTAGATTTGCAGCCGTCAGATCGGCGTCACGGAGCTCCGAGTTCTAGTGGTGGTGGTGGTGATGAGCTGATCAGAACTTATAAAGGCTGGAAAGGGAATAACGTGAGCTTCTTCTTCTATCTCTTATAATGATTGATTAGAGTTTTTTTCTTTTTGAGTAAGATCTGTATCAGATTTTTGGTGGAGTTGTTGTTAAATACTCGGAAATTGTGGAAAAGTCGTTTTTTTTCTTTCTGGGTTTGTTTCATTCTTCAAAAGTTTGGAGTTTTAAGTTTGACTTCTTCTGTACCCTAATGGTGAGATGTATAAAGCTTTAATTTTTAGGGTTTTTTTTGCTCATTCTTTTTCTTGATTTGGGATTTGACTTTTGGAAGCTCTCAGAGTTTACTTTGCTCATCGTTTGAAACTAGTCTCCATTTTGCTTTTCTCTGACGATTGATTCATCAAGATTTGTGCTTTCATTGAGATGATTAGAGACCCATGGATGCTCAATGTTTTCCTCGTTTTGGTCACCTAATCAGTTCAACTACTTTGTATAGAGATTCTACAGTATAATGTGTCTTCTTAAGCTGATGAGATTTTGTCTGGTTTATGCTGTCAAAGATGCTGTGATCTCATTAGTTACAAGAAGTTGTTTTTAGTGAGTTTAAGTTGTGAAATGTGAATTTAACTGTTTTGGTTATGTATGTAACTAATTTTTTCCCCAATGTTTTACTGATCTTTGTTTTGTTCTTTTTTTCCTACAGGTGTTCTTCCTTGGAGGAAGGCTTGTGTTTGGACCTGATGCTCGATCTATTCTAATCACCATCTTCTTGATTACAGCTCCTGTTATTGTATTCTGTGTATTTGTTGGCAGAAAATTTATTGATGACTTCCCTCACCATAGAGGAGTATCCATATTAGCTGTCGCTGTTGGTCTGATCGTATTAGTGAGTTCCTCTTTCTCATGATTACGATTCTGCATTTACATATCTCTGCTGTATAATGATAATAAAGTTTGGTATTTTACTTCTCCACAGGATCTAATATTTCTTCTTGTAACCTCGGCGAGAGACCCAGGAATAATACCACGTAATCTGTATCCTCCTGAACCAGAGGTTAATGAAGGCAATGGAGAACCGCGTCTTGCTCATACTCCTCAGAGTCGGTTGCCTCGGACAAAGGATTTGATTGTAAATGGAATTACTGTGAAGATCAAATACTGTGACACATGCATGCTTTACAGACCGCCCCGTGCTTCTCATTGCTCGATATGCAACAACTGCGTTGACAAGTTTGATCACCACTGTCCTTGGCTTGGTCAGTGCATTGGATTGGTAATGGTTTTTATTTTGCCTCAACTAGATTCTTGCTTGTTCCCTCTTTTGTCATCCGTATCTAGGATTTCTAAATTGCATTTGCCTAGGCGATTCAAGAGTAACTAACAGTAATTTGGGGTATTTGATTGCAGAGAAACTATAGGTTCTACTTCATGTTTGTGCTGTGCTCAACTCTTCTCTGCATTTATGTCCATGCGTTTTGCTGGATCTACGTCGTACGCATAATGAATAGTGAAAACATAAACATTTGGAAATCTTTTCTCAAGACTCCTGCTTCCATCGCGCTAATAATCTACACTTTCATCTGTGTCTGGTTTGTTGGTGGGCTTACTTGTTTCCACTTGTACCTAATGAGTACCAATCAGGTAAAAATACTTGCTCTCTTAAAGCTCCATGTTTCATTATGCCCTCAAACTGTTGGATAAATTTAGCTGCTTGTTAACTGGTTCTCTGTTGTTTGATTGTGATTTGGCAGTCAACTTACGAAAACTTCAGGTATCGGTATGATAGACACGAGAACCCCTTCAACAAAGGAATAATAGGGAATTTCATGGAAGTGTTCTGCACAAATGTTGCCATATCTCAGAACAGTTTCAGAGCAAAGGTTTCAAAGGAGCCAGCAATCCCACCAAGGACAGTAAACGGAGGGATGTCAAGCCCGAGCTTACAGAAAGTTTCCAACGACATAGAGATGGGAAGAAAACCAGTGTGGCACGAGACAGTAGAAGAAGAGCTCGGTGACATGGACAAGGACATGGAAACAGCGGTTACATCACGGGATTTGAGCAGAATGCTTCCACCAGAAGAGTCTGAAGGACGAGGTATTATGCATTCGAGAGAGTCCAGCAGAGGACGAGGGATTATGCATTCGAGAGAGTCTAGTAGAGGAAGAAGAGGAGGGAGTTGGGAATTGTCAAGCCGTATTAACGAAGATTTAAGAACCAGGGATGAGAAAAGAGCTGGTGAAGACAGCTCAGAGTCTTCAGACAATGATGCTTCCAGGGATTTACATGTTGAGATTTTCGATGCAGCAGCAGCAAGTAGAGGCAGAACCGGAACTGGTATAGGGCGGTTATAGTCTACGGTGTAAGCCAATTTACAAGATTGTGAACAAAAAAAGTAAGAAGAGATCAAGGAAACAAAAAGATTGTCATTCAAGTTTGTTTGGTTATTACCTCATTGTAACGTGTTTTGTGTAAAGTATATGTTAAAAAAAAAGGATAAAAAGCCTTTTAATTGCTGGTAATGAAACAACTGAAATATTTTATTTTACTAGTAGTACCATCAAAAGAGTAGCAATGTTACAAAAGCTCCAAATACCAAAATAAAAACACATAAACAAGACAGACATAGAGACTAGAGTTCCCTATGGTTGGTTGCTTGGGATATAGAGTCATCCTGCAAAAAAGTAGAAAAAAATATTGTTAATTTCACAGAGGCAGGAATTAAATTTACAGAGCAAAATTACCAATATAAATTCTGACATTGACGTACCTTATTTTTTACTTGAGAGAGAATTCATCTGAGATAAGTTTCTCATCTTCTTCGTAGACTTGAAGGTTCTTGGACTTCATAAGAAACTCTAAAGCCTCTTCATCAAACTCAACCAAGTACGCCATCTTCACAAGCTCTGATAACCGTCCGATCAGATCCTCTCTCTCCCACATCACTCCCTTAGCAATAACATCGGCAAAACAGGTGGCGTACTCCAAAACCTTTCGTTTTCCACAAGCTTTCTCCAACTTCTCTGCATAAACCACTCCTTTCTCTCTCTCCCACCTTATCATCCTCTTAGCCTTTGCAATCAGCTTCTCTCCCTTGGACGGGAGATTCAGAGTATACTCCGTCGTTATTGCCTCCAAAGTTTCTTTGACGTCGATGTCAACAAGGCACTGTATCATTCTTGAACGCTCCTCAGCTTCTACTTTGAGAGATGGATCAGAGAGGAATCCAAGAATCAGCTTCACAAGCCCTGGTCCGATCAGATTACTCTTTGACTCGTTAACCTCTTGCTGCTCGATTTTGACACCGGATAGCTCAGCTTCTGTGACCGTGACACATTTGGAGAAGTCTTTGACACCGATTTGTCTGTAAAGCTCAACAAGCTTGGTTCGGGACAATGCAGGGATGCTTGGAGTTGGATACCAGACAAAAACAGGAGAGTTGATGAACAGATCTTTCAAGAGCAAGTCATCAGCTATGAACACGTCGCTTATGTTAGCCAACATAACTCCTTCATCGCTGTTGCAGTCCAATGCATGTACAGGTAAACGCGTAAAGGATTCAGAGAGGAGCTTCTCAGCTCTACGTGTGTTGTGTCTCACAACAAAACTCCAAAACGCACAACACTCATCATTTGACAACTTCTCCTTCGTTCTCTCCCAATCTTTCCACAAACCACAGTAATCTTCAATAGACGGGTTGGTTCTCACTCCAAACACAGACGAGAAGAAGGCTAAGAGCTCATGATCCTTGTAATGGTTTTCAAGAACATTAAGTCTTGAACCAAACAGCTTACCCTTGTCATAGAGAACGCAGCTAGAAACATCTGCCCATTTCTCATCGCTCGGTAACCAAATCCGGCCTAGAGACGCATCTTTCTTAGGTTCCCATTTAGCTTCGTTGAGAAATCCGTATATCCGAGTAATACTATCAGTTTCAGAATGAGCATAGATGTGACTAGCAAGCAACTCGCAAGCTTTAGCTGAAGTATGACCAACTCCTATCTGGATAAGCTCTTCTCTGAACGATTTAAGCTCTGAGCCATAATACTCTTCGTCGATGAAAGGACCATCACACGGCTCTAACTTCCAGCTGCTATCAAACAAGAGACACTCACTGGGACTGCGGTAACCAACATGTGTCTTCAACCATTTGCCAGAAACTTTATCAAGAAAATCTTCAAGGAGCTTATAGTTTCTGTCTTCAATCAAGAAGGTGAAGCACTTGAAAAGTGACAGTGCGCTTGCAGGAGTGATGCGAGATGGATCAGGGAGACTTAGGGACCTAACCACATGGCTCATGCCTTTTCTCAGCTCAACTGTAACATCCAAGCTTTGTAACTCTTTCTTGTAATCGTAGATACTCTTGCCATACCAGTTGGAGCTGTCATCAATAAAGGGAAGATTCGCTATGAGGCGGAGCGGTTCCCAGTCAGCATCAAAGAGAATACAATCTGTTGGTGCTCGGAAATCGCCGAGTTTGGTCTGCAGCCATTTCAACTTTTTGAAGCTATCCACAAGTTCTACAGGAAACTTGTGAAAACTTCCCATCAGCTGCCTGTAGCAAGATAAAAGAGACGAAGAGGTGCATTGGGTTAACCTAGAGGAGGTAGCTTTCTCTTTGAAAGTGTGCACAAACTCTTTCACAACATCTTCAAGCTGAACCTTAACACCAATCTGTTTCAGTTCTTCTTTGTAAGAAAATACTCTGCTTCCATAGAAACCATCGTCGATCAAAGGGAAGCAATCAAAAACAGAAACAAGACAACTCCTCTCTGGATCAGGTATGAAACACTCAGCAGGGGATTTATAGTCATTCTTCTTTGTCTTGAAGCATTGAGAATTCTTCAGGGCGTTGATCAGCCTATGAGGACTGAGATGACGCATGCAGTCAAGTACTAGGAGCATTGCATCAGGTGTCAAATACATCAGCTTTGAAGTATTCAAGTGAGAAACGATGAGGCTGTGATTACCAGGAAACTTAACTACAACGCCAAGCAACTCAAGCTCTTCCTTGTAGCCACTGAGGCTAACTTCACCATAGAAACCTCTGTCAATGAATGGGATATCGCTGATCAGTGATGCAGCTTTCCAGTCTTGGCTGAACAAAACAGCACCATCTGGAGATCTGTAACCAGAACTTGTCTTCAGCCATTGACCATCTTTGACTGCAGCGATGAAATCAGCTGGCGGGAGGCGCTTCTCTCTCAAGTACTTAATAAACTTCAGAATAGAGAACACGTTTTCGCTTGACAGTGTTGAAGTCTCAGCTAAACTCATTAGGTGATTGCCAACAAATGCACAGGCTTCACTAAAGTCAAACATAACACCAGCAGTTTTCAGCTCATCTTTGTAGTTCTCAATCTCTTTCCCATAGTAGCTTCGATCAACCAGCGGGATATCAACTAGAATAGATCCGTTCTGCAGAATACTTCCCCATGATGAAGTATGGTAAAACGACTGAGAAGGTGGACGGTAATCAGAGAAACCATTCATTGTTGTTCTCAACCAGCTTCCTCCTCTAACAGAATCCAAAAAGTTGGAACGAAGAGCATGTCTATTACGCTTGATCCACTCCAACAGCAACAAAACATTCTCCTTTTTAAGAGCTCCTGACAACGCAGGTATAGCAGCATTTGGAGGTTCTATGTCAGGGATATCTCCAGCCTTAACATAAGATTTCAAGAACTCGAGAAGGTCTCTCTTGTTAGACCGCAGACCAGCAAACCTGTCAGATGACAAATACTCTTCTGACAGTTCTATGTATCCATTCTGTCTCCATGGATTGGAGCCAACTAAGCTAACCCATTTACCAGAGCTAGCAGGGACAAGAACCCCATTCCTGCTTGTGTTGACATTACCATAGTTGTCCACAAGCGGCATATCTTTGCAGCATTTACCCGCTTCTTCTTCTGATAAAAGATCCTTTGAGAGTGAGTGATGAAGGAAGTGTGCATATGCAACCACAAGCCTTTTGTCTCCATTAAGATTCTCCCGGAGACGTTTTTCATAGTCAGAGACACTAAGATTGGCGACCTTAATCTTCTCTTTGAGCCAGTTGTGTATCGTTTCCTTCTTGGAGCAGGCTTTGAACGCTGTCCGCGTTGTCTGTGGCATGAAAACAAAGTTGTACATGCATTTTAGCTCATCGTTCCAGTCAAGTAGCCATGCCTGGTTCTTCTCTGTGGACAAGCAAAGAGTCCGAGGATTGAACTCTACCAAACTGCTAAGAGAACTCACTCCCTTTTGAACAACATACTTAATAAGTGGAACTTTCACCATGTTTGTACTCTGAAACCTAGACTGCCAGTTCTCAGCGATGAAGAGTAGAACCTCCACATACGTACCTTCTGACACACTTGTCACGAGGTCACAGCCCTGAATGCATTTTACATACCACTCGTTGCTGACTTGCTTCAAACCCAAGAACTCCAGAACGTTATCATAAACTGTTCTATCAAACGAGGAATCAAGAATGTATATCCCATGTGATGATATATTCTGTAAGCTCGCACCTTCTTCTCTCGCTTTCTCCAAGATGTCCCAAAAAGCAGGAATGAGCCGACCAACTTCGCACGGCCTGTGGAAAAACTTCTGTCCCAAATGTGATATGCTTGGCACAATTTCCTTTGCAGAAATCTTTGCCTTGATAGAGTCTCTGACAACATTCAGCTGTGTGTAAGTAGACTGCTCAACAGGCAAGAACCTAAAAGTAGGCACCAAGCTAGAGACAGGAGCCTCAGTCTTCTTCACCAAGGAAGTGAATGCATCCACAAAAGCTGTACAGACACAGCTGAGAATCCCTTGGTTCCATATATCATCCAGTAGGATAGTTTCTCTAGACGATGCGAGGATGAAATCTGCTTGAATGATAAATGGGAAGTTTGTTACCATCTCGGTGGGAAGAAACGCATAGATACCAGGAGAGCTGTTTCCTCGACCAAGACGCTCTCCGAATGGAAATGCCAAAGTGATAACCCAAACATCGACCTCACTTCTCCTGTCCACACGGTTCTCATGTTTAACTGGAAACTTTTGCCTCCACATGTAGTAAGAGCATTCTTGTTCAGAGTTTCTCCCTTTTTCAGAAGCTGAGAGGTGTATCGTGTATGACTCCGCATCAATGCTCTTCGTCGTGACAAAGTTAGTCTCACTTACAATCCCTATTGAGTTGACAGTGCTGAGCCTAGGATCTTGGCAGTATTCTCTGATAGACAAGCGCTTGATTTTTGACAAAAACAGCAACACCTCAGGATGAACATTGGAAAGCTGTTCTTTCACCGGCTTGACTTTGTCACTCTTCAAAGGCAAGATAATGGTTGTTGTCGGGAGAGCAGAACCCGAACCATACATCCTTTGTATATCAACAAGAGAAGGATGCTGCTCAACCCACTCAGGAACAATGTAGCCAAGGCTGCAGTGGCTGCAAGGTGCCTCATTAAAGCGAATCTGATAGCCATTGCTGAAAATATGTGGCTGTGAGGTGATAAGAAACACACTCTTGAAACCAATTCCTGCCAAGATTGAAACAGAACACACAAGTAAGAAACAACAAGGGTCTTTGAAATTTGAGTTTGTCTAGAGGTCCATATAATAAGAAGGCAAAAGACATACCTTTCTCTCCAATATAACCACGCTTCCGGTTTCCTTTCTTTGTAGACCTACCAACACTACAAATGGACTCAATGTTCTTCTCAGAGAAACCATTTTCATTGTTAAAGATAAGGAGAGTTGCTGGAGCTCCTGTGGCTGTGATATCCTCAGATGTTATCACAAATTCAAGAGATGGATCCACACCTTGCGGATACTCATTATCCTCAGCATTCTGAAAAACCAAACAAAAGTATAAATGCAAATCATTAGCAAAAAATCAAGAAACTTCTGTTTCAAGCACAATATACTTCAAATCAAGAGAAATACATATCTGGTACTACTAACGAACACATCAAAGCCATTTCTATCGGTTCCCTTCGTTTTTTTTTTGTACGTTAAGAGTAGTGCATAAATGATTCTATTGTCTACATAAAAACCATAGGTAACAACAACATATGAAAACGATTGAAACAGTAAACCAAATAAAATGGAAACGAATTGGATCCGTTTAGTTCCGGTTCTGGTACAATAGTGCGGGGAAAAAAAAGATTAGAGAAACAGAGAAATTAAAATTAGTGAGTGAACGTACTTGGATGAGTTCCATGAGGAAGTGAACATCTTTAGCGTAGAGCTCAGCGGAGAGATTCTTAACAGCTTGATGAAGATCCTCCGTCAACGGGTTATCAGCTCCGCCGATAGAAAACTTAGTCTTCCGGATTCGATCAATGTGTTGCTTAGCCGATTCCGCCATTGTTTCGCTTCTTCCAGGTTTGCTTTTGGTTTCTCTCTGCAAATGTGAGAAGAAAGAAGAAACTAAAAGTGAGAGGGATTATTTAAAGAGAGAGTGTCAAGGAAAACTTCATAGGGAAGGTAAACAGAACTTGGGAATTAAGGAGTTGCGTTATAACTAGATGATGTGACACTCTCTCTCTCTCTCTTTTTTGTACAGGGAAATACCAAAAGACTATAATTTTATTGGCTAACCAAAAGACACATATTGTACTACTCTGTTTTTAATTTTCAAGAATAAGCTATGCAACTTGGTAAATCTAAGTATCTTTCAATTTTTTTTCTTTCTTTTCTTTTTCAAAGTGTGAAACATTTTCATTGATTGAATTCATAAGGAGACATTACAATATGAATTGACATAACCAGTCAACTGCTTCCTTTTATTTTTCTGTGTATCCAATTAAATCTTGTGGGGTTCTAATATGATCTTTCCTACTAGCTTACCTTATTTAAAAAAAAAAAAAGATGGTTAGCTATTGGTAAATATGGCAAGTATACTATTGTATACTCAACTATACAAAGCATATGTATTACATGGCCACATCCATTAACTATATGACGTTATACGGTCAACATCATATACATATAATTCAGTACACTGGTCAACTAACTCCGGTGAAGACTGACGTTGACTCCGGTGAAGACTGACGTTGACTCCGGTGAAGACTGACGTTGACTCCGGTGAAGACTGACGTTGACTCCGGTGAAGACTGACGTTGACTCCGGCGTTGACCAACACTTAAAAAAAGAAGTCTAAATTTAAAAAAAAATATTACAGTAAATTATTTATGGGTTTTCATGATTAAAAGAAATTTTCTATTCAATATCCAAATATTTTTTTTATATCTCTAATATATTCATTCTTATAATTAATTACTTTTTATTTTTCAAGCTAAAGTAAATAGTTAAATAAAAATCATCTATAATTATTTTCAAGATAAAAAAATCATTTATAATAATCTTCAAGATAGAAAATCATTATAAATGATTTTCAAGATATAAAAACAATTTATAATTATTTTCAAGATATATATATATATATATATCATAATCAGATTATTTAATTACTACAAAATCAATAAAATCAAATTCAACTACTTTCATTAGAAAATAATATGCAAAATATTGAATATATGACTCTTTACTCTAAATTTTGCATGGCAAATGTTATAAAAAATTTTATACACTCTTTACTTTAAAATTTACATACTCAAAATAACATATAAACAACAAAAAATTAACAATATTTACTTTTAAGATATGAACATTTTCATTTTTACCCTCTTTTACATAATTACAATATGTTAAATTAATTTTTAGAAATTTTTTTTAAGGTTTGGGTTCTCTATATTACATTTAGGATATATTTAGGAAATAGATTCAAAATATCTTTAGATATTGAATTAACATATAAACAACAAAAACAAAAATTCACAATATTTACTTTTAACATATGAACATTTTCATTTTTACCCTTTTTTACACAATTACAATATGTTAAATTAATTTTTAGAAATTTTTTTAAGGTTTGGGTTCTCTATTTTACATTTAAGATATATTTAGGAAATATATAAAAAATATTTAGATATTGAATAGAACATTTTTTAATTTATAAAAACCATAAATGATTTAATATAATAATTTCTTATTTTTAATTTTTAATTTTAGAAAATTTTTTTGGTCAACACCGGAGTCAACACTGGTCTTCACCGGAATTAATCAATCAGTGTACCAGATTGTATGTCTATGGTGTTGAACACATGACGTCATGTAGTTCATGCATGTGACCATGTAATACATATACTTCGTGTAGTTAAATATACAATAATATAGTTGGTATGTGTGACCATGTATTCACATATACTTCATGTAGTTAGTCATCTTTTTTCCAAAAAAAACACACAAAAGAAAAACATAGTTATGTTTTATGGGTCAAATAAAATTTTGACAAATTAAAATACATACATGGATGATTAATATATTTGTGACTGAATGGTTCAAAATATATGAAACAAAATCATTTAAAATATGAATGCCATTTATATAATGCATGTGAAATATGATCAAACCATTATCAGTCACACAAAAAAATAAAAAAGAACTCGCATGTACCTTATGCGAGTAAAACACGCACAATCGATTTGACCAGGAATTAACAACAGATTCAAGAAAACCTATTTCTTTACTGATGGGTAGAAGAAACTCAAAGATTACTAGAAAGTTCTAACAAGCTTGAATAGCCAACTAGATTTTTTCTACACAAATATCGAGCCTACAGGTTCCCTAGTTTGGTATTTATACTGAGAGGGTGTTGGCGTGCGGATATGACTCATTTCCTTATTCCTTAGGAAAATAATCTTTTATCTTTCAATATTTTTTTCGAGTACGTCTATTTATAAGCTAGCCGTACCGAGCTGCTCGAGCTTTTGCTTAGATTTATTTCTAATTTAAACCGGGTTAATACTAGATGTCCTATATCATTCTCCTAAAATGTGTTTTTTTTTTTTTTTTCGAGCATCATATGTATCGTTCATTGTGATCGACTTACATTTAAGTACAAATGTAAGTCGATCGGTATACAAACTAACCTTTCTTTTACGAGTTGAAGTACTGCAAGATTGGTGAGAACGTTGGTCAACTTCATCTTCTTCCATTTCAAGATCCAGAATGATTATTTCCTTTCGTTTCTCTTTGTTTTCTTCCAATGATTTTCTCATGGACTGTTGAATCTTGGAAGAAACTTTTGGGCATGCACTTCTACTTCCTTCTAATCCAGCCAAGTGATGTTTCATTCTATTTATTTCACTTCCAACATATTGTTTACCACAAAAGTCACAAGCTGTAACTTTTCTCCCTCTTGAATCAATAGTTTCACTGGCATAGTTCCACGCCGGATCTTGTTTCTGATGACGAGTGGAGCGTTGGGAAGATTTCTCTTGCTTTACATTGCTTGATGATACCTTTTTCCGATCATTCTTCTCCATGATGAGTATATCACTACAAAAAAAATAACATGGTTGCACCATTAAAAATTAGTATATTTACCAATAAAAATGTTAAAAAAAAAAAGAGCATATGCAATCGACATGTACATCAGTACATCCAACATTATGATCCATAGAGTCAAGAAATGAAGAAGATGACAATATATATTGTAGTGAATACAAAGACATGATTATTAAAACCATAAAACAAAACAAAAAAAGACATGATTAAAATCTTAGTGGTTGTGGAATGGAAAAAACGAAGCGAAGATCGGATTATACCTTAAAGCTTGACTCTGCCTTGAAAGAGAGAGAGAAGTGGGTACCAAGGTTCCGTCTTCCGTGCAAACATACACAACCACTTAGACCAGAGATTCGACTTGGTGCATACTTATAACTCTGCCTTAGACTCCTCCTGATTTTGAGAGTTAAGAGAGTCATCGCTGAACTAATACAGATAAACTCACAATCAATTGTAAACACCTTAAAATTCAATATCGGAATCTCTCGATGTTCAGAAAACACAGAGGATTACCTCGTCGGCTCTCAAGCTGAGAGAAACCCAACGATTACAAGAACAAATGTAGAGAGAGTTTACAAAATGATCTATGATGATTAAAATTGAGAAAATGAGCTAACAAATTGTTTTTATGCTTCTTGAAGATTCTCTAACGGCCTCTCCCTTCCAACCGTCCACGTGTTATTCGATTATTTCCTCCTGAACTCGCACGTACAACCTCGCACGTGTGGCTTGCAATGTTAAACTGTATCAAATCTCCCCCCATTGCAGAGCCTTGTCCACAAGGGTCTTCAAGTTACAAACTCAGGGAACTTTTTGTTTAAGTCAAACAAAAATTCCCATGTCGCCTCCTCGACTGACTCGTTGACCCATTTCACCAACACCTTGGTAGCAGCCCTGCCCTGCCTGTTAACCATTTTCCTCTCCAATATCTGTTCCGGTTCCTTCTCAAACACATCTGGTAAAACAGTAGGAAGACTCGTTGCAGTCGGCACATTACCAACCAATTCCTTCAACTGAGAAACATGAAAAACAGGGTGTATCTTAGTGCCCACAAGGAGGTCCAACTTGTAAGCAGTTTCACCACAACGATCCACAATCTTGTAAGGACCGTAATACTTAGGAGCAAGCTTCTGATTAACTCGCATAACCACTGAATTTTGACGGTACGGCTGGAGCTTTAAGTACACAAAGTCACCAATATCAAACTCCCGCTCCGTACGATGCTTGTCTGCCAACTGTTTCATTCGATGCTGAGCTCGCATGAGATGGAACTTCAAAAGTTTCAACATGTTCTCCCTTTCCTGCAAGGAACGAGCAACCACAGCTACCTTCGATTCACCTGGTAAATACGGAAGATGAACCGGAGGGAGCTGACCATAAACAGCTTCATAAGGCGTCATTCGTGTAGATGTATAATAGTTAGTGTTGTACCAGTACTCAGCCAAAGCCAACCATTTGCACCACATATGCGGCTGAGCATGGCACATACAACACAAGTATGTCTCTAAACAGCGATTGACCACCTCCGTTTGACCATCACTCTGAGGATGATATGCAGTTGACATCCTCAATTCCACACCCTGCAGAACAAAGAACTCCTTCCAGAACTCGCTAGTAAAGACTGAGTCTCGATCACTAACAATTGAGTTAGGGCAGCCATGGTGCTTGAAGACATTGTCAAGATAAGCTTGAGCCACCGTCAAAGCACTATATGGGTGAGACAACGCAATGAAATGAGCCGCTTTACTGAGTCTGTCCACCACCACCATAATAACAGACTGATTTGCGGACACAGGAAGTCCTTCAATAAAATCCATCGACACATCACTCCACAAAGCATCAGGAATTGGCAAGGGTTGCAAGAGACCAGGAGAAGCTGCATTGTCGCTTTTGCACTGTTGACACACTTGACAACTCCTGATATAAGCCTGAATGTCATTGATCATTCCCTTCCAATATAACACACCACGAACTCGTTGGTAAGTAACATCACGACCCGAATGGCCTCCAACACCAGAGCAGTGAAGCCACTGCAAGATTGTTTCGCGAATCTTCGTGTCGTTAGGAACCACTACTTTACTCTTCCTGCGCAAAACATTCTGCATCCAAGAATAATGTTTCTTACCATTAGGCTTAGCCTCCAGAAGCTTAATTATGCCTAGAATTTCTCCATCGTTCGCATAAGCAGCCTGAATTTCCTTCATCAAATCACACTCAACAACCGTCATTGCCATGTGCAAAACCTCAGACCCTTCTACTCGAGATAAAGCATCAGCCCCCAGATTCTCCTTCCCTTGCTTATACTGAATCTCATAATCGAACTCAAGCAGTTTTGGCAGCCATTGCTGCTGAATAGGAGTGTTAAGACGCTGCTCCAACAAGTATTTTAAGCTCCGCTGATCAGTTTTGATAACAAAATGGGCATGTAACAGATAGTGACGCCACTTTTGCACCGCGAAAATCACTGCTAACAACTCTTTTTCATAGATTGAGAGGTGAAGTTGTTTTCCCTTGAGTTGTCTACTGATATATGATATCGGGTGACCCTCCTGCATCAAAACTGCACCGATCCCATAACCACAAGCATCTGTTTCTACCACAAAAAGCTTATCGAATAAAGGTAACACCAACACTGGTGCCCGACATAAAGCCATTTTAAGACCTTCAAAAGCTTCCTGTGCTTCCTCATTCCAAACAAAAGAATCAGTCTTCGTTAAAGCATGTAAAGGTCTTGCTATAACCCCAAAATTCTTCACAAACCTGCGATAATACCCTGCTAAGCCCAAAAACCCGCGTAATTGTTTGATACTATCCGGTCTAGGCCACTCTGCAACCGCTTGAATCTTGGCAGGGTCTGTAGCTACCCCTTCTCCACTGATAAAGTGTCCCAAATACTCAACCTTATCTTCTGCAAATGCACACTTACTCCTTTTGGCAAACAAGCTCTCTGATCGCATCACATCAAACACCTTGCGAAGATGCTCTGCATGTTCAGCAAGATTCCTGCTATAGATGAGAATATCATCAAAGAAAACCAAGACAAACTTCCTCAAGAATTCCTTAAACACTAAGTTTATCAAACTTTGAAAGGTGGCAGGTGCATTTGTCAGTCCAAAAGGCATGACCAAATACTCATAATGCCCCCCATGTGTTTTAAAAGCTGTTTTAGGAATATCTTCTACCTGCATCCGCACTTGATGATATCCCGCCCGAAGGTCAATCTTAGAAAAGACCTTAGAACCACCAAGCTCATCCAATAAGTCTTCGATCAAGGGAATTGGAAATCTATCCTTCACGGTCACTCCATTCAACTCTCGGTAATCCATACACAACCTCCAACTACCATCTTTCTTCTTAACTAAGACCACAGGGGATGCAAATGGACTAGAGCTAGGCTGAATAGTCCCACCAGTAAGCATATCCTCTACAATCTTGTTTATCTCATTTTTTTGATGAATTGAATACCTGTAAAGTCTCTGATTCACTGGATTTGCACCCTCCACCAACTGAATCTGATGGTCATGATTCTTTCGAAATGGTGGTAACTCCTTTGGCTCTGCAAATACATCTGGATAGTCTTTCTCAAGTTCTTCTATCTCCAAGCATGAATTCGCATCACTGCTTATAGCACTCAACGATGCATTCGCATTCCCAACCTCAGCATTCACTGTCGATACACAAATCATAGACACCTGCATCTGGTCTTCCTCCATCTTCTTAAGCTTCTTAGCTTTAACATCCCTAACAGAACCATTCTGAATTCCATGCAACATAATCTTCCTGTTTTGCCACATAAAGCTCATTTCTAACAACTTGAATTCCCATGTGATTGGACCCAAAGTCGACAACCATTGAATCCCTAAGACCATATCACATCCCTGAAGAGGAATTAACATCACATCAGATTTGAAAACAGTTGTGCGAAACCTCCAACGAAAACCATCCACCTTGCCCTGAACTCCCAATTTCCTTCCATCAGCTACAGAAACCTTAGACAACTTGGATGATTTAATCTGACAACCCAGTTTTGTTGTAACTCGTGGGTCAATAAAATTGTGAGTAGAACCCGAGTCCAACAGTACATAGATTGGTTTTTTACCATATAAACCCTTCACTCTCATGGTTTCATGGTCAGAAATTCCAGAAACTGCATTGACAGATACCCGAGGCATGTTCTTCTCCTCCAAAGCTTCATGCTCCCATATCATTATTTCATCATCAGCTTCAACATCTGCTGCTTCAATGCTATACAACTGAGCCTTCTTGTGGTTTTGTTGATAATGCTCTGGGGTAAATTTCTCATCACACCAATAGCACAAACCCTTCGACCTCCTATCACTCATCTCCTCTTTAGTAAGGAACTTCTTCGGAGCACCTTCATTCACCTTTGCAACTGTTCGCGAACTTTGTGAACCACCTTTACTCATATTACTTCCTTTAGTTGTCTGCCAAACTTGAGGAATTTGTTTCTTAGGATGTGCCCTCTCATAAAGTCTTCCCAACAATAAGCAATGTCTCACCGTTTGAGGTTGAAACATCTTCACATGCATCTGTGTATCCAAACGCAACCCTGCCAGATATAAGCTCACCAAATACTCTTCAGGTAGATTCACTCTTGTCTTAATAAGATCAAACTTTTGGTGGTAGTCAATGATTCCATATGTCTCCTGCAACTGCTTCATTTCTGCCATGGGATCATCACACTCATCTTCAAACCTTTCCTTCAACAACTTCACATAACCATCCCAATCATAAAGCACTTCTAGACCAATACCAGACTGCACAAACGAATAATGCCAAGTTGCAGCATGTCCATCAAAATGAATTGCAGCCATCTTTACTCGCATCTCCCTAGGTGTATAATCAACTCCAAAAAACTCTTCAACCTTAAACAACCATTCCTTAATCTGATTACCATTGAATCTAGGAAAATCGATTTTACCCAAACGAGTCAAGTTACCATAATGATAATGAGCATCAGGTCTCACCGGCTCAAATCTGATAACCTTTGGAGGATCCAAATGACTTGATCGAACCTCTTGCGACGATGAGGATGCTGGATCAGTTCGCCCGTTGCTATTACTGTTATCACTACGATCATACTTCACTTCATCCCGATCCACTTCTCTCTGAACTTCTTTACCACGATTAGCGGTGGCGCGGCTTAGAGCTTCAAACATTTCCGCCATATGCGTCCTCATTTGCTGATTCTGTTCCGCCATATGCTTCTTCATCTGTTCGTTTTGCTCTGTCACCAGATCTTCCAAACGCGTCATCCGCGATTTCAACGGATCTACCGGCGCGACTCCATGATTTCGAACTTCGATCACCTGAGAACGAGTTTCCACTCCCATTTCCGAGAATCGTTGCAGCTCTGATACCTTTAATACAGATAAACTCACAATCAATTGTAAACACCTTAAAATTCAATATCGGAATCTCTCGATGTTCAGAAAACACAGAGGATTACCTCGTCGGCTCTCAAGCTGAGAGAAACCCAACGATTACAAGAATAAATGTAGAGAGAGTTTACAAAATGATCTATGATGATTAAAATTGAGAAAATGAGCTAACAAATTGTTTTTATGCTTCTTGAAGATTCTCTAACGGCCTCTCCCTTCCAACCGTCCACGTGTTATTCGATTATTTCCTCCTGAACTCGCACGTACAACCTCGCACGTGTGGCTTGCAATGTTAAACTGTATCATGAACCCGACAGTTCCAGAGAATATTTTAACTAATCCTCTAAATTTTAAGAAACCCTAAATCAACTTCATATCTTCCTAATTCTTTTTTATTTTTTCCCCTTAAATGTTTACGATATCGAGATATACGAATATCGTGGTTAATTACTTAATTATATAAAGTTTCATCTCCAAATATTTACTCCTCACAAAAATTGCCGTAATCGAATATCATCAATGCATCATAATGTGGCATTTCCCGTTTAAAGAAGTAAGTGAAATTAAATTATCAAAAGAGGGAACCGTTTTTTTTTATTAAGTTCTCACCACGAGTCCGGTTTAGTGAGTATACTACACAATACATTTGCTCAATAACAATTAGAAATCCGGATTTGAAATAGCGGTTTATAAAGTTAATAATCAGATTGAATCACCAAAAGGAAAATTACACCAACTTGTATGAGCAATATAATGAACAATCGACAACCTGTAATCTCCTCTATATGTATCAATAATGACAAAAAAAAAAAAAAAAAAACTTTATGAAAACATTTCTCAGAGTGCATTTTTTCAGCATATTCCGTTTCCATTAGTTATCATAAAAATGATGGTTTATATTTGGGAATAATTAATAAATTTAGACACATATAATTGAGTAAATAATCTCCTATATAATAAAACGGAAGTACACAACATTGTTTTGTAGACTATATAATTTTAATAAGTTGGTTACAAATAGGTTATAGATTAAGTTTTATATTATTTGTATAGTCTGGATTTATTGTTTCCAAAAATCTTAAAGAAAATATTCTAAAGAATCATTTGATATAATCTAACTTACCATATTAATTTTCTTTATTAAATTATTCATCAAATAAAATCTTTTGATATCTAGCTTAACATATTAATTTGTTAATTATTATTATACTCCACCTCTCATTTTTATATATGAGTCTATTTTGTGAAATAAATAAATTATCATATTATTTATTATAATTAAAAATAGTTTTATTTTCGGATATACCATAAGTTGAATTTTAAAAAAATATATAAATGATTCAATCTATAAAATATTCAATTTTGATTAATATTATTCTTTAAAAATAATATACATTGAATTAAAAAATTTAATGAGTAACGGGTCAAAATTGAAATCCAATTTCATACTTTTTTGTTGAATTTTATAATTTTATATAATATAATAAACTTTAAATAATTTATTTTGAAATATTTTTAAAATATTGAAACTTGATATTAAAGTTAGAAACTATAAACACTCTAAATTAGTTTGTTATAGTAATGTCAATAATATGTCACTATAATATGAAAGAATTTAAAAAAACCAAGTATATTAAAACAAAAAGTATAACAATATATTAAATTACTCATAATATAATAACTCGCTTTTTAAAAACCAAATTCACAAAATTATGTATTATAATGACATTCAAGTCATGATGTGGAATATACATTGTTGAAATAATTTTACATACATAAATTAATACAGCATATTAAAATTTTATTTTAAAATAGAAAATATACAAATTTTTATATAAAATAAAATTTAATTAGTGTTATAGCACATGTACTTATCTAGAATCATTAACAATATAAAACTTACAAAATAAGTGTCTTTTTCAAGTCATTATATTTAGCATATGATTTTATTGCATAATATTTTATCCAAATTTTTTTTTAAAAATGATCACATCCTTTATTCTATAAAACACAAGTCACATGTCCAATAAAATTAAGCCACTTTATATTCTCTTTTCTATTTTAAAAAAATAACTAAAAAATAATACAACCAAAATGCAAAACGTTAGAAAAAAACCTGAATTTTCTTGAGTAACTGTCCTCCGACTCCTCCACAATCTCTGCAATTTCAAAATAAAACCACTGTAAAATTATAAAAAAAACTTAACAATCATCCAAACCATTCTATTTTTTTACCAACCATCGACACCATCTTTTTTTTTTTTTTTTTTTGAACACACCATCGACACCATCTTTGTTTCTTTTTTTCTGCATAACAAAAGGCCCTCAATGATTTTCACAATAGATCTTTACTCAACCCTTTAAATTTATCCAATAAGATGATATCATCATAGATGCTTGCTTTCCTCATATCGGGTAGAGAAAAAGACGGAGGCATAAGGAATCTGAAGCAATTGACAAGAGCTTAAACTTTTTTACGGTAACAAACTCATGCAAACTTCGTCAACAAAAAAAAAGCAATTACATCAGCTGAATTTATGGTTTTTCTAGCAGGTGCGTCAACTAAACATGATGTTTTTTTTTCATGTACCGTAACAAGAATTGGTGAGTTTGGTAATGTAATTAATTCTGTGTTATTTAAATGCCTACTAGAATTATCCGATCATGATAAACATAAATTTGGCTGTAATTTGCATTACAGTATTTTCATTTTGTAATATGCATAGCGATTTTTGTTTTTTTTTTACTTTGCTATACTATTTGTGTATGTACGTTGATCTCTTGAAGGTGGAAAATTAACTGCTACATACATGCAAAGCACAATGGTGTAGATGGAAAAGTGATGAGAGGTTTAGGAGATGCACATGATTCTTATGTCTAAGCTTTTTCCCGTACAAGGTAGGGGTCTAATACTAGTAAATTATATTTTATAAATAAATTACAATATAAATAAAATGAATCTAGTATCATGTAAAACACTTGAGTAAACTAACATTTAGGGTAGGGAGTTGTTATTAAAAAAATAGTTATAAAATATAATTAAATATAAGAATGGCGACGCTTCTCTCTGAGGGCGATCCTGGGTGTGATCTACAGTTCTACCAAAAAATTTCTTGTTCTCCTCCTTGGAGTTTTGTTCCGATTGAATTTTTTGGTCTAAGGACTTTAATCTTCGTTGGTTTCTCTCTGCCAGAATGGTTACACGGCAGTTTCTGCTTTCCGTTTACCTCGTTGGATAACCGTTTGGGAAAACCGCAATGGACCAACCTATATAATCCTGCCTTTCCCGACAATTCTTCCCTCTCGATTTTGTTCACAACTACTCTTCCCCTGTTCTCTCCTACTACAATCCACAAAATGAGTGACTATATCAGAAAATCTCTCCAAGATATGGACTTGGGCATCACTGATGCACCGGTTCTGTTGCCTCCCCAATTCATTGCTAAAGCCGTGACTGCTAATTGCTACTCATTGGTGGTACAAACGGTGAACCCTCACAAGCAGAATCTGAGGGCTTTGATCGGCCATATGCCCAAAATTTGGGGATTCAAAGGTAATATGATTGGACGAATTCTGGGGCCTGGAAAAGCTTTATTTGTGTTCCAATCGGAGGAATCGCTTAACATGGTGTTACGTCGTGGACCTTGGTCCTTCAATGAATGGATGTTGTCGGTTCACCGTTGGCATTCAAACATCACTGATGAGGCCTTGAAGATAATACCGTTCTGGGTTCAAATCCGAGGGATTCCACTTCTCTATCTCTCTAATGACATGGCCAGGTATGTGGGTAATCAATTAGGACCAGTAGACACTGTTGATTTTGATGAAAATTCCCATATGGTGGAGTTTGTAAGGGTTAGCATAGATTGGAATGTAGACTGGCCATTGCGTTTCAAGCGTAATTTTCAATTTATTGTGGGAGATAACACTATCATCAAGTATCAGTTTGAAAGACTTCGTAAGTTCTGTTCCAAATGTGGTTCGCTGAAACATGATGTGGCTGAGTGTGATCTGAATGGAGATGATGCGGATTTCTACCAGGAGGAACCTCCAAATGATACTGACAATAACATGGATGGCCCCTATGGCGAGGAGAATGTTCTATCTGAAGCCAATTCCCTTGAAACCATTGACCCGTTTGAAACAATACCAGGGTTGAAGAATCATTACTCGTCTCCGGGTGCTGGCCCGAGTTCCACTCCTCCCAGTGAGTCTCCAAGTGTGTTCGAGGATACTGAACTCATGGCAGAGCGACTATGATACTTACATGCCAAGTTCAGCAGAGAATTCAGGGACACCTTTTCTCCTATCCGTGAAGATAAGGATCCAATTCTGGAGACAGGTTTTAAGAGTTTGAAGCGTAAGAGGGTGGCTGTTGAAGCTTTTTACCAACAATGGGAAGCTGCTGAAGATCAGGCGGTCCTGTGCCAGATCCGCAAGAAGGAACGTGTTGAGTCTGCCGGTTCATGTTCTGCAACCAATGAGATAGACAGAGGTGCGGGGGGCCTGGTACCCCCATTGTTCCATCCATGACGATCATCTCTTGGAATTGTCAGGATCTTGGTGGCTCGTTAACACAATCTTCTCTACATAGTATTTGTCGTATTTATAAACCTAATATGTTATTTCTTATTGAAACTCTAAATAAGTGTGCTATGGTTTGTGACTTTGCTCTTTCTCTAGGATTTCCCAATGTAATTATATTGCCCCCTCATGGTAGGAGTGGTGGTTTAGCTTTGTTATGGAAAAACAATGTTTCAGTGTCCCAAATCTACAAGGATGCTAGAATCATTGATGTAAACATTTAGTATAATAACTTTCAGTTTTATTTGTCTTGTGTCTATGGTCATCCCATTCAAGATCAAAGACATTTCTTTTGGGATTATCTGGAACAATTATCTCCATCTAAAGATGGACCATGGGCATTGGTTGGGGACTTTAATGAAATTCTTTCTAACAATGAGAAAATTGGTGGTCCTTTAAGAGCTAACTGGACATTTCAAGATTTTAGACAGATGATGTCCATTTGTGATCTCTCTGATTTAAAATCTACGGGAGACATATTCTCTTGGGTTGGTGAAAGGCACTCACACACAGTTAGGTGTTGTTTGGATAGAGTCTTGGTTAACTCAGAATGGTCAGCTACGTTTCCAAGAGGAGAGGTGGTATTCCTTGAGTTTTATGATTCTGATCACAGACCGGTGGTACTCCGTTTTGGTACCATGACCCATTTTTACGAAAACCTTTTCGTTTTGATAAGCGCCTATTAGAAGTGGCGAGCTTTAAGAACTATGTAAAGGAAGGATGGAACGCTTGCAAAAACCAACGTCATCACACTATTGTTGACAAAATACGACATTGTCGCACTTACATGGCTTGTTGTAAACGAAAAAACAATTTGAATTCTGCAAAACAAATAGATGTGCTACATTATCGTTTAAACAGAGCCATGTCAAGCTTTCGACGTGCAGATCGGGACCTAATTACACGATTACGACAAGAACTGTCCACTGCATACAAAAATGAAGAAATCTATTGGAAACAAAAAAAGCAGAAATCTATGGTTGGAAGTTGGGGATCGTAACACAAAGTTTTTTCACGCTGCTACTAAGAATATGTTTGCTCAAAATTACATTACTTCAATCAAAGATGACCAGGGGAATATTTTTAGTGGGAATACAACTATTGGCCATCATGCTGCAGATTACTTTCAAAACATGTACACAACGACAGGCCATTCGGTTTCACCATTGGAATTTGCGGATTTCACACCTACTGTTACACAAGCTATAAACGATGATCTAACTAAAGAGTTTTCGTCAGAAGAGATTTTCAAAGCACTCTCAATGATAGGAGACGACAAAGCTCTAGGCCCAGACGGGCTCACAGCTCGTTTTTACAAAGAATGTTGGGATGTGGTTGGGGAGGATATTACCAAAGAAATTAAAGAATTCTTTTCTACTTCAAACATGAAACCAGGCTTGAACAATACTAATATTTGCATGATCCCAAAAAATACAGAGCCAGATACATTGTCAGAATACCGCCCCATTGGTCTTTGTAATGTTATATACAAGATCATCTCAAAGTGTCTTGTTAATCGTTTAAAAGGACATTTAGACAGTATTGTATCTGAGTCTCAAGCAGCATTTATTCCAGGGCGTATGGTCACAGATAACATTCTGATTGCTCATGAACTAATGCGTTCACTTAAAGTTAGAAAATGTGTATCACAAACATATATGGCTGTCAAGACTGATGTCAGCAAAGCATATGACCAGGTGGAATGATACTTCTTAGAAACAACAATGAACTTATTTAGTTTTTCACCTAAATGGATCAGTTGGATCATGGCTACAGTGAGTACGGTTGAATATGAAATTCTTGTTAATGGTACACCATTCAGGAAAGTGTTACCTAGTCGAGGAATAAGACAGGATGATCCCCTGTCCCCATATCTTTTCATTCTGTGTGCAGACATTCTAAGTTATCTTATCAAGTCTCAGGTGTCTTCAAAATGCTTACAAGGAATTAAAATAGGAAATGGTGTTCCTCCAATAACTCACCTTCAGTTTGCAGATTATAGTTTATTTTTCTGTAGAGCAAACAGCTGTAACTGCCAGGCTTTAAAAGATGCATTTGATGTATATGAGTATTACTCAGGCCAAAAAATCAACACATCAAAGTCCCTAATTACATTTGGATCTCGAGTTTATGGTCATCGACAAAACTCAATGAAACAAATCCTACAAATTTCAAACCAAGGAGGCGGTGGAAAGTATTTAGGACTACCGGAACAATTTGGCAGAAGGAAAAAAGAAATGTTTGAATATATAGTGGAAAGAGTAAGACAACACACAAACAATTGGAGTGGCAAGTTCCTTTCATCTGCAGGGAAAGAAGTTTTGACCAAATCTGTTGCAGCTGCGATGCCGGTCTACGCTATGTCCTGTTTTAAACTACCACTTGGACTTATCTCTGAACTTGAATCTTTATTGATGAATTTTTGGTGGAAAAAATCTGAGTCGTCTAGAGGAATTTCATGGATTGCTTGGAAAAGACTCCAATACGCTAAGAAAGAAGGTGGTCTTGGATTCCGGGATTTAGAGAAATTCAATGATGCCCTGTTGGCAAAACAGGCTTGGCAAATACTAAAATTTCCTAACAGTTTTTTTGCTAAAGTGATGAAGGCAAGATATTTTCCAGATAGTTCAATCCTTGATGCAACACCTAAAAAGTCACAATCTTATGGTTGGTCTTCCATCCTTTCTGGTTTAGATCTTCTCAAGAAAGGGATTTGAGTTATAGTCGGTAATGGGTCGTCAATACGAGTCAATGTGGATAATGTCATACCAGATAATCCACCACGTCCTGTTTGCTCTGTTGATCCTCTGTTTAACGGAACGCTCTCATCATTTATTAATGATTCTGGTGTTGTTAAATTCAGGGATTAACTGCAGTTCGAAATATGATATCACCGAATGATTTTGAGGTTTTAACACAAATTTACATTCCGCAATTTGACTCTATGGGTAAAACTATTTGGCATTACAATGCCTCTGGTGAATACTCTGTTCGGTCTGGCTATTGGCTAGCTATACATGATCCCGTGAATCTCATCCATGTTCCTAACATTCCTCATGGTTCCATTGGGCTAAAAAACAAAATTTGGAAACTACGAATTTTACCAAAGATAAAGCATTTCCTTTGGAATGTCTTATCTAAATCTTTAGGTACTGCAACTAGACTTGCTTCTCGAGGTATCAATATTAGCAAACAATGCCAGCGTTACCAAGGATTAAATGAAACAATCAACCACACCTTATTCACATGTCCTGCAGCAAAGATGGTTTGGGATTTGGCTGACCTACCTTTCCATGCTACTTTTCATAACACAGATCATGAACTTAATGTCTCTTCCTTGTTCCACATATATGACGATCAATCCGTATCCATAGAACATAAACTTCTTCCTTTTTGGCTTTGTTGGAACATATGGAAAGATCGGAACAAATTCATTTTTCAAAATGTTGTATGTGACCATACTCGAACTGTAGCACAATCTACGACTGATGTCGCTGAGTGGATACATTGATTTCCGGACAGACAAATTAGTACAGCTTGTACTGAACAAACAGTTAATCCTCATTGGGAGAGACCAAAATATCCCTTTGTAAAATGTAATTTTGATGTTAGTTACAGAGCGGATACAAAGAAAACAATTGGAGGTTGGATGGTCCGTAATCATCTTGGAGTTGCCACTAGTTAGGGTTCCAGTGTTTTAAGGAATGCAAATAACCCATTGGAAAGCGAAACACAAGCTTTATTGTTTGCCATGCAACAAACTGCTAACAAGGGTTTCAACAAGATTTGGTTTGAACAGGACTGCAAAATGCTAATTGATTGTCTTAATGGGTCTATACAAGACGCTACCATTCATGGCATACTTCATGACATTAAGATTTTTTCCCATTGCTTTGAAACTGTTAGTTTCTCATTTATTCATCGAACAAACAATGAAGTTGCCCATTTACTAGCTAAATTGGATTGTAATAATGTTGATTTTTATTTTGATTGTTGTAATCCTCTTGTTTGGTTGATGGAACCTCTGTATTTTGAACGATTTTATTCTGAATAAATTTTCTTTGCCTAAAAAAAGAAAATAGTTATTAAAAAAACAATTCTCTTAAAATATTAAATAATTAAAACTATTTATTTAAATTTGAGAATAATACTCGTTCAATATTGAATAGTCAAAAAAAAAATAATAATAATGCAAAAAAACAAAACGAGGAGGAGAAGATGAACTCAAACAAAGGTTGAATTCAAATCTCTCTCTCTTCTCTTCTCTTCTCTTCTCTTCTCTCTCTAGCGTGAGAGCAGGCGCAGATTTTTCCAGATCTTGAGAGAGAGATAGAGAGGAGAGAATCGTATCGGAGAAGAAGAAGAAGACGACGCCGGAGGAGCTGAAACAATGATTACGATCCCATACCTTACAGCTGTATCAACGTATTTCAGCTACGGCTTGCTCTTCGCCTTTGGCCAGCTCCGCGATTACTCCCGCCTTCTCTTCGATTGGTGGCGCACCAACAATCTCCAGGTTCGATTTCTTCTCCTCACAAAATTAATCTGATTCTTCTATATGTCTCCGTCATTGTATTCGCTTTGTGGCGGCGTTGTTGAGTCTTCTTTTACTAATTTGTGTATAGGGATACGCACCGATCTGCTTGGCGCATGAGGATTTCTACATCAGACGATTGTATCATCGTATTCAGGTTTCTTCTCCAATTTTTGTTTCTCCTTGTATTTAACATTATGTTCAATCTCTTCATTTGTTGCCTTATTGGTGTTCATTTAGTTGTTGCAAGCCATAGGAATTATATAAAATGTTCCTGTTTGTGGAGTATTGTGTATGGACTCTTTGTTTGGTGTTTGATTCTTAAAACTTTGATGTTGATACAGGACTGTTTTGGACGTCCCATATCAAGTGCACCTGATGCCTGGGTTGATGTCGTTGAGAGAGTCTCTAATGACAACAACAAGACGCTTAAGTGAGTCTGTTTTCCTCTGCTTTTCCATTGAACAATTATATAGTTTCTATGGTCACGTTAAGATATATATCAAGGCAAATGTAAAGATTTGAATTCATACGGTTTATAATTGAGAATTGAGACTCATCACCTATCTGGAGGATGTCAAATAGTAAACCTTTGGTTGTAAACTCTGTGTAGGCGAACGACAAAGACTAGCAGGTGCCTTAATCTGGGGTCCTACAATTATCTTGGATTTGGTTCTTTCGATGAATATTGCACGCCTCGTGTTATTGAGTCTTTGAAGAAATTTTCAGCTAGTACGTGCAGCTCTCGCGTTGATGCAGGTATAGAGTGTCGTCTTTGCGTATTAGGTCTCCAACATTTCTCTTCTCTTTGTTGGTTGTTGCCTGACATCTGTTGTTTCTGCCATCAGGAACTACATCTGTGCATGCAGAACTTGAGGAATGTGTTGCTAAATATGTGGGACAACCTGCTGCTATTGTTTGTGGCATGGGCTACGCAACAAACTCAGCTATCATTCCTGTCTTGATTGGAAAGGTACGTATGCTGCTCCATCTTCTGATGAACACTTATTTCCATGTTTTTAGTAGCTTGCTTACTGCCATGTAATACAGGGAGGGTTGATAATAAGTGATTCTTTGAACCATACTTCAATTGTCAATGGTGCTCGAGGTTCAGGAGCCACTATCCGCGTTTTCCAACACAACAGTAAGCATTTCTCATGATTCACTTTCCAAATTTTTTTGCCAATTAAATAGGTGACATCATCTTTATGCTCTCTTGTTGATTGCTTTGCAGCACCTTCTCATTTGGAAAAAGTATTGAAAGAACAAATTGCTGAGGGACAACCCAGGACGCACAGACCGTGGAAGAAAATTATTGTTGTTGTAGAGGGTATTTACAGCATGGAAGGGGAAATTTGTCATCTTCCCGAGATTGTCTCAATATGCAAGAAGTATAAGGTGAGGTAACATGGTAAACCATCTTTTGTGTTTAGCATGAATGAGAGATTAAGGAACTCGATCATTAAAAGTTGTCTAACACTAATTTGGTTGTCTGATGTCTTACTTAACTTCTTGCATATCCTCGTTTCAGGCGTATGTTTACTTGGACGAAGCTCACAGCATTGGAGCAATTGGCAAGACAGGAAGGGGTGTTTGTGAACTCCTGGGAGTTGACACTGCTGATATAGACATAATGATGGGAACTTTCACAAAATCGTTCGGGTCTTGTGGTGGCTATATTGCCGGATCCAAGGTTAGCAATTATATACCTTTGTTTTCACTCACTGATTGATTGTTTGCACATTTCCATGGTTTATATTGTTTTCATAAATCATAAGTTGGACCTTCCAGGAAACTTAGAAATATGAAAAAATGTTGTACATTTTATGCAAATTAAAATAATCTTTTATGATGAAGCAATGAAACTTTTGAAAGATGAGTAAAAAGCTGATACAGTAAGGCCATTCTATATCTACACAACAGACAGCGTGATTCCTTAGGCAAACAGTACACTTCATCTCAAAATCGACCAAAGGCTTTATAGCATATTGTATTTCAACTTTGCAGGACCTCATCCAATATTTGAAGCACCATTGCCCTGCTCACCTGTACGCAACATCAATTTCAACTCCTTCCGCACAACAAATCATATCGGCCATACAGGTTATCCTCGGAGAGGATGGTTCAAACAGAGGTATCTCTGCAGTTTTTTTTTGCTCTTGTAACTGCAACTCTTTTGCTCTTTGAGTTTCATAATCTCAAGTTTCAGTCTCAAATTCTTTTAAAAAAACATTCGCAGGGGCACAAAAGTTAGCAAGAATAAGGGAGAACAGCAACTTTTTCAGGGCTGAGTTGCAGAAGATGGGGTTTGAGGTTCTTGGAGACAATGATTCCCCAGTAATGCCAATAATGCTTTACAATCCAGCAAAAATCCCAGCCTTCTCAAGGGAATGTTTGCGAGAAAACGTAAGCCTTCTCTTATTTCTGCTGCATTATCTCACTTGCTTTCACACAAGGGAAATTCAGCTCTTATGTTAACGTATTTTTAAAAATCGTGAACAGTTGGCAGTTGTGGTCGTCGGTTTCCCTGCTACACCTCTATTGCTAGCCAGGGCTCGTATTTGCATATCGGCATCTCACTCAAGAGAAGATCTTATTAAAGCCCTACAGGTACTACATCTCCCTTTTAGTTCACTCTCTTTCTCTCCCACATCATTTAACATGTATTGCCCTAGTTATAGTAGGAAACATGAATCCTCTGATAAACTTCATGAAAGCTTGACAAATTCTCAGCATATCATACATGAATTGAATCTATACACAAAAAGGCTAAGTCCTAAAAAAGGGACTCTGCTTTTAGTTCATCCTTCTCACACTCTGATCCTATCTTTGTTATGGACAGGTTATAAGCAAAGCTGGTGACCTTACCGGGATTAAATATTTTCCGGCAGCTCCAAAGAAGCAAGACGAAGAGAAATATGGCATTAAATTGGATTAAAACAGTAATGCATCAGTTTTCTTTTCGAAAGAGGTTTTGGTTAGCAATTAATTATCATTAAGTGTACAATTTTCTGGCTGTCGGTCTTTGTTTTGTCGTCCTGTTACTTGTCGTGAAACATGTGATTGTTGTCTTCTTTCTTTCTTTGCTTTTGTAAGGGTTTAATTGTATAGTTCCCTCGTGAATTATTGCCCAAAAAAAATTCAGATGCTAGCGTAGACGTATGTGCTTCTGCTTCACTCCACGAACTTAGGGGCCCAATTCGTTGGACCAGAAGTAATGAACTTCGAAATATTTTGGTTTTGGTCTTCCAGAGACCACCAAGACTATACAAGCCGTAGAGTGGTTCTCAAATTTTCTGTGGCAACAAATTCTGCTTGTTGTAGAAAGCTTTCCCGTATGTTAAAGCTTGTGGATGCTTGAATGGTATGGTAATGGTACTCTGCCATTATTGATCTTGTTGAGATCATGAGGCGAAGTGTGTATACTTCCTCTTAACATGTTGAGGTAAACCTAGATTTAGTTGATATGGAAGTTGTTTTATCATGCATTATCTGGCGCCTATTAAATAGTTAGTTAGTTGTTCCAACACTTGAAGCTATCCGGGTAAGCGGTAACGCTTTAAAAGATGAATTACTGCTAGGCGCCCAAATTTATATATATATTTTTTTCTTTACTTGGAAATTTAGCAAAAATGTAACGCACAAAAGTTAGCAAGAATAAGGAAGAACAGCAACTTTTTCAGGGCCGAGTTGCAGAAGATATGATTTGAGGTTTTGGAGACTATATATGATTCCGCAAGTGCTACTATAATTAAACATGACGATCGAGATGAACTTTTGCTGGAAACACAGATCGGTTTAATTTTTGGTTTAGTTGGTTAAAATATGTGTTTTTAATTCATGATTCAGCTATTAATATGTGTTGGTTAACATAGTATGACGGACTACTAAAGCCTAATTTACTTGGAAACAATTAATTAAACCCTTCTTCCAAAAAGGAAAGGAAAAGGAAAAGGAGTTCAGGTGATTTTTTTAGCGTTCAAGAAAAGGAAAACGGAGAGTTGAGGCTAATAAAGTCTCACTATAAATACTACTATAGAGTATACATTGTTTCTCAACACAACAGTCGCAACACGCAAAAAAGACGAGAAAACCCTAAACTCAGTTTGTAAATTGATCGTCTCTCTCTCTGGTTTGTAACTCGATCGTCTCTCGAAAACAAACATCGATCAATAACAATGGGGGGCTTGAAGAGGAAAATAGACACGGAGAAGAAGATCGAGAGGAAAGAACCACGAGCTGTTACATTCTCGAAACGTAGGAAGGGCCTTTTCAGCAAAGCGTCGGAGCTCTGTCTTCTCTCCGGCGCTCAAATCGCAATCATAACTACTCCTGTTTCTGCTAATTCCCACAACTCTTTCTACTCTTTTGGACATTCCTCCGTGGATAGCGTTGTCGCTGCTTTCCTCGCTGATGAGACTCCGACTCCGACTCGGGATGTCGATGATGAAAATCTAGGGTTTTGGTGGGAAGACGAGAGTCTCGCCAAGTCGGAGAATGCGGAGGAACTGGCTGAGGCGATTGATTCCATGAAGAGGATGTTACACGATCTCAAGGAGGAGTTGCAAAGAGATGATCAACACGTACCAGTGGACGACGTGGTGGAGAAGGAGAACAACAACAACAACGATGCTTCTTCTTTAGGTTTAGGTTTAGGTTTAGGTGTGGGTGGATGCAACCGAGGGATGGAATACTTTGATCAAATTGTAAAATATCTTGCATCGAGCTCACTCGCTTGATCTCCCATATCATTTACGGATTTACCAAGAAGAGCCATAATAGTAGTAGTAGTAGTAACTCCATGAATTAACAAATTATCAGCATAGTCCATGATTTGAATCTACCCCCCAAAAGGCTAAATCTTGAAAAAGGGACTGTGCTTATAGTCCTCTCTGTGTTATGACAGGTTATAAGCAGAGCAGGTACCTTACCAGGATCAGATATATTCCGACAGCTCCAAAGACACAAGAAGAAGAGAAAAATGGTTCAAACAAATATGAAAAGGGGTAGGTGTGAGTTTGAAGAGAAAAATGGGATCAAACACGTAACAAATTCCCGTATTAAGTCAGATCCGCTACCTTTTTGGTTAAATGGTTCCTCTGTTTCCACCCCACATATGAAAAGAGGTAAGTGTGAATTTGAAGAGTCTAATTTTACTTTTCTCAATCGCTACGTTTTCTACAGTGTAACTAAAAGACATTCGTTCTCTTCTCCTTAAAACTTCTATTGCAAATAGCTACACCTGTTCGACTACATAATCCTTATCATCATCAAGAACATCCATGGAGACAATCTCAAGTGAAGAAAAGTGAGATCAAAAGAGTTAAAAACCTTCTTCTACTCTACTTTTCCCACTCCCACTTCTACTAACACTACTGTGCCTGATGCTACATTCAAACAACAAATATCAAGATAACAAACAATAGAGACGAATGAAAGATCTATAGAGTAAAAAAAAAAAGCCTTTCATGGTTTCAGACATTGCAAGCTTATACTCTGCCATGACTGACTATCATCAACAAAAAAAAACAACAACAGAGCAAAAAAAAAAAAAACGATCAAAAATCTCTCTCACACACTCATGAGAACTCCCTACCAAGCTTCTGAATTGCACAAAACATCTTCCTCCTCGATCCAACAGCATTAATCCCCATATCTTTAAGATCTTCCAATGTCAACAATGGCAAAACCTCTTCATCAACCTCATGTATCTCAAACATAGGCCAATATCTCCCTAACCCTAACTCCTGTAGCCATATCTTCACACCTTCTCTTCCTCCTCCTCCACCACCAACTCCTCCATCCATATTAGATTCGAATTCTCTGTTTCCACTACTATTGTTACTGTCATACCTTCTCCTACCGTTAAAACCACCACCATCTCTATCCAAAGACTCTTCCTTTATCGGACTCTCTGAATCTTCTCTGCTAAAATCCCTAAACCCACCTTCCAATTCTTCCCCTCCACTAATTTTATCATCCCCATCCCCAGTTTTTGATACCCAATTGGATCGGACCCTCTTCGCCGCCGCTGACCCGACCCGTTTCTTGACCCGCCAACTCGCAACACCAAAAGAATCCACATTCCCATCTCTCTCATCATCTAGGGTTCCGATATTCTCATACCCAGAACTCAAATTCGTTAGGGCTCTCGTCCTCGACGATTTACTCATATCTTTTCTATTACCACTCGTCGCCGCCTGTGTCCATTTCGATCTCCTCCCCTGCGAATCGTACGCCGCCGACCCCGCCGCGTGGTGATGATGTTGCTGCTGATACTGGTCCCCGCCGATTTCGCCTAATCGAACACTTGGTCTTCTCAATCGTTTGGATCCCGCGGCTGTAATCGCCGTCGCTTCGGCTGAAGTAGACGCCGGAGTAGGAATAACTCCGCCGTTTGTTTGCTGACCATCCAGTGGCCGCAATTCCGCCATTTCTTTTTTTCTCAAGGCAAAGTGGTATTCTTAATTTCAAAGCTTCTCAGATTGGAACCGCCATAAGCGTGGAGTTTTACTAAAGAAGATGAAAGGACAAGTCTTTTTTAGGTTTTATCTGAGAAGGAATCAGAAGAATCGTCATCAGGAGAGAGTCGAAGAAGGAAGAAGAAGGAGAGGTGTTTAGTTACTGACACGTGTGTGTTTGTGCAGACAGACACTAACAGTTTTTTTAAGAATATTTATAAACAAGTCCCTCCACTTTTTTCACTTTCTTTTTTAGTCCCTAAAAAAATAATATTTTGATTTCCCCCTTTGAAGGAAAGGTTCAATTCAATTGAGAAAGGGTACAATGGTCATTCACTCATCTTCTTCATCTTCATCCTTGAGACCTGAGATTTTTCAGCTTCGGCAGAAGATTTGGGTATATTCGCGGCGGTCATGTATCTGAAAGAAGGATGTTCGTTGCTGTTGAAAGTTCAAAAACCTCTTATCCCATTTGTGCTCAATACGAATCTCAATGTGAATCATCTCCTCCCAGAAGCTACAACAAACCATGCGGAGATCAAAGAATCAGATGTGGTAAAGAGGCTGAGACAAGAGTCTTGTGTTCCTTTAGCTTTGCATTTCTTCAAATCCGTTGCAAATTCGAATCTTTTCAAGCACACGCCTTTAACATTCGAGGTGATGATCAGGAAGCTTGCGATGGATGGTCAGGTTGATAGTGTTCAGTATCTTTTGCAGCAAATGAAACTCCAAGGTTTTCATTGTTCTGAAGATTTGTTTATCAGTGTTATTAGTGTGTATAGGCAAGTGGGTTTAGCTGAACGAGCTGTGGAGATGTTTTATAGGATTAAGGAGTTTGGGTGTGATCCTTCGGTTAAGATTTATAACCATGTTTTGGATACTCTGCTTGGTGAGAATAGGATTCAGATGATTTATACTGTTTATAGAGATATGAAGAGAGATGGGTTTGAGCCTAATGTGTTCACGTATAATGTTCTTCTTAAGGCTTTGTGTAAGAACAATAAGGTTGATGGTGCGAAGAAGTTGCTAGTGGAGATGTCGAATAAAGGGTGTTGTCCTGATGCTGTGAGCTACACTACTGTGATCTCATCGATGTGTGAGTTTGGTATGGTGAAGGAAGGTAGGGAGCTGGCAGGAAAATTTGAACCTGTTGTGAGTGTGTATAACGCTTTGATTAATGGGTTATGCAAAGACCATGATTACAAAGGGGCGTTTGACCTGATGAGGGAAATGGTGGAGAAGGGGATATCTCCTAATGTTATCTCGTACTCTACAGTTATCAATGTGCTTTGCAATTCTGGTCAAGTTGAGCTTGCTTTCTCGCTTCTGGCGCAGATGTTGAAACGAGGGTGTCATCCAAATATCCATACATTGAGTTCTCTTGTGAAGGGTTGTTTTGTAAGAGGTACAGCAGTCGATGCTCTAGACTTGTGGAACAGGATGATCAGAGGATTTGAGTTACAACCGAATGTTGTAGCGTTTAATACTTTGGTTCAAGGATTTTGTTCGCATGGGGATATGCAAAAGGCTATGTCTGTCTATTCACACATGGAAGAAAACAGATGTTCTCCAAACATCAGAACCTATGGCTCTCTTATCAACGGCTTTGCCAAAAGAGGTAGCCTCGAGGGTGCAGTTTATATATGGAATAAGATGCTAACTAGTGGATGCTCCCCAAATGTTGTGGTGTATACGAACATGGTGGAAGCTCTTTGTAGGCAATCCAAGTTTAAAGAAGCTGAATCTCTTATAGAAATTATGTCTACAGAAAACTGTGCTCCTTCTGTGCCAACGTTTAACGCTTTTATCAAAGGTTTATGCGATGCTGGGAGGCTTGACTGGGCTGAGAAAGTGTTCAGACAAATGGAGCAGCAGTACAAATGTTCTCCCAACATTGTAACATATAATGAGTTACTGGATGGGCTCGCAAAGGCAAACCGAATAGACGAAGCTTATGGTCTTACCCGAGAGATCTTCATGAGAGGTGTGGAGTGGAGCTTATCGACTTACAACACACTATTACATGGAACATGCAATGCAGGTCTCCCGGGGATAGCTCTGCAACTAGTAGGAAAATTGATGGTCGATGGTAAATCTCCGGATGAGATAACAATGAATATGATACTATTAGCCTATTGCAAACAAGGAAAAGCTGAGAGGGCAGTCAAGATGATGGATCTAGTTTCATGTGGAAGAAGAAAGTGGCGGCCTGATGTAATCTCTTACACAAATGTGTTATCGGGTCTATGCAGTTCTAATTGTAGGGAGGATGCAGTGATTCTTCTTGAGAGGATGATAAGTGAAGGTATTGTCCCAAGTATTGCTACATGGAATGTATTGGTTCGATGTTTTATTCTCGATGACATCTTGAGCCCATGAGATCAGTCTACCATATGAGTAGAAGCATCAACTCCGGTGGATATATGGAAATCTTGTGTCAGTTGGAAGCTTGGCTTGTGGGTCTTCACTGAACCCTTTAAGAACTCCAAGCAAACATTTCCATCCTAGCAAAAAATCCTGACAAATACATTGCTGAGAGATTGGTAAGGAAATATGAAGAGACAGATGCTCTTTGGTCATGCTTCTGTAGTAAATGTTTATGGTCAGCAGTCTTTTATTATTCTATAATTATATTTTTGGTTACAGATAAGCTATCCGTAGAAGCTAAATACAATTCTCCAGACTCTTGTAGAAAAAAATCCAAAAGAATGTTTAACAAAACTACCGCTTATGCAGAAAAGGAAAATTTCCAAATACTCTGTGAAAAGGAAAATAGGTTTCTTTTTTTGGGTTATAAATAGGTTTACTAACTTGTTATTTTTATATTTTTTATCTTTTGTTGAAGAGAATCGATATGGTGAAGAACTCTGCGAGGTATTTGGAAATACAAGAGGAACGCAAGAAGCTACCAGTATGGGTACACAAAGACGAGTTTCTCCAAGCTTTGAAAGAAAATCAGAAGGTGATACTGGTGGGTGATACGGGCAGTGGTAAGACAACACAAATCCCACAGTTCGTTTTAGAAGCTGTGGTCAATGAAAACCCTAATCCTGGTGGGACTGCAAGGTTGGTTGGGTGCACGCAGCCTCGTAGAGTTGCAGCGATGTCTGCGGCCCGCCGAGTTTCTGAAGAGATGGATACAGTGATCGATGAAGAAGTCGGTTGCACTGTCCGTTTCGACGATTGCAGCAGCTCCAGAACCGTGCTCAAGTACCTGACCGATGGAATGCTTCTGAGAGAAGCACTGGTGGATCCGCTCTTATCAAAATACAAAGCGATCATTCTGGACGAGGCCCACGAAACAAGTATAGCCACGGATTTGCTTTTTAGTATTCTTGAAAAAGCCTTGACTAGCCGGCCTGCTCTTAAGCTGGTTGTGATGAGTTCAACCCGATACGCCCACGAGCTCCGCCACTATTTTAGCGGTCATAATGTGCCTCTCATCAAAGTCCCAGGTAGGCTCCATCCAGTGGAGATCGTTTATACTCGAGATCCTGTGACGGACTATCTCGAGGCTGCTGTACGCAAAGTTATCCAGATTCACATGTGTGAGCCACCTGGTGATGTTCTTGTTTTCCTAACCGGGGAAGAAGAGATTGAAGATGCTTGCAGCAGGATCTTCCATAAGCTCGGAGATCAAGTCAAAGTCGTGCCACTGTATTCCTTCCTCCCGCCTGCCATGCAACAGAGGGTTTTCGATCCCACACCACATCCCGTGAGAAAGATTGTCGTCTCCACCAACATTGCAGAGACTTCTCTACCCATCGACGGGATTGTTTACGTCGTTGATCCTGGTTTCTCCATGCAGAAATACTACAACCCGCAAACTCGTCTAGACTCCTTGGTGGTGTCCCCAATATCCATGGCAAGTGCTGACCAGAGAGCACGTCGTGCCTGTACAACAGGGCCTGGTTTAATACCGGCGGTTCCTGAGATGCTTAGAGCAAACCTCGTAAACACAGTTCTGGCCTTGAAAAGGCTGGGTGTGAAGGACGTGTTATCCTTGAACTTTATGGATCCTCCTTCCCAGAAGACCCTCGTTCGAGCCTTGACGGATTTGTTTGACCTGGGAGCAATGGACGATGAAGGTAACTTGACAGAGATAGGCGAGATGATGAGTCTGGAGGTCTAATCAAAGCTGATTTAATCGAGATGTTAGCCCCTTCGAATGTACTATTGTTCCTGATTTTCTGATATTTTAGATACTTAACTTCATTATGTACATGCTTAACAACAAATTTTAAATAATATTAGCCAAAACACAGAGTACTACTTTATACAAGAATTTTATGCGACAATATTAGTCAAAATTTGATTATAAAGAACTGATGTACGATGCTTCTTTTTCTTTTCACAGCTGTTTTGCTAATGCAGACAAATTAAGGAATCCAGATACACAACAAAGCTCGTGTTGACGAGTTGAGTGTTAACAAAAATCTCATAAAATTCGTAATTTTTGTATAAAACCTACAGGTGAGTGTATTGATGTATGATTTGCAAATTTTGGTTTCAGTTTAAGATCCTGTCCGTCAAGAAGCTGCTCGGAAGACTTCATAACGATTAGCTCGAGGAGAAAGTTTTGGTGTCTCTATCCAAGGTTTGAGATTATATTCAATTATTCGTGTGTATTGAAGCCCTTGATGAAATTTGGAATATAAGGTTTGGGTTTTTAACTGAAAGTTTGGCTTCAAACGAACATGTAGGAGGGGAATATCGAGCCACTGAAAGATGTAATAAACTTCCTGCTTCAGATACTTTTCTGGTTCAAAAGATCTGTCAGGTATCCTCTTAAGCTCCTTGTCTTTTAGGACTTCTCAGATTTCATTTTTCATTGACTGGTGGTTCCAATTTAATTTCCTTCCTATTCATGCAGCTCGTAGGAACAACGTGAGGGCTGACTGCTGAGACCACTTTACACTACTCTTTCGCTCAATCAATCGCATTGTCTACTTTCGCAACTAGTAAAAAGTCGGGGAATAATGACAAGACAAAATTACAAAGAACATAACATTTGCTTTATATTCTATAATTAGACATGGAACAAGCAGTCTCTAGCTTCCCATTCTATTTTAGTCTTCTATGATTTTACCTACATCTCTCGTGAAGAAAATTTTGGAAAACAGGATAACGAAAGAATCAATGCTCTATAACCTCAAGAGACTACGCAGAAAACTATCACCTCGATGATCTTTCAATCCCCAAAATTGTGCAATAGCAGAGGGACTTGCTTTTCAATGAATCTATCATCTTCCTGGGGTTTTGTTTTGTGCTTCAGTGTGGATGGTGATCAATCAATTCTTAGATATGCAGTTTCTTATTCAGCTGGTGTAATGCAAAGCTGACCATGTCCAGGACTGTGCTCTACAGGGTACATGCTTGTGCTTCTCACAAATTTTTGATGGTCGCTCACAGGTTTTCTGAGCTGTGAGACCATTGAACGCTTGTTTTTGTTTCTCTTCTTTACTATCGAGCATGATGCTAATGGGTCTGGAGATCCTGCTCCAACTCTCCTGCGCATACAATGGTTTCTTAAGAGAATATTGATAAAGTTTGGCAAAGAAAGAAGATGAAATTGGGTTAGTGATGATTACCTGAAGAGCTTCTCTGCTGCAATTCTTGCAGATCTAATTGTATTGCGGCTTGGCACCCATTTCACGACTCGGTTAGGATCAGCTCTCATGGGAGAGTGTATTTTGATGAGCTAAAAGAAAATATAACCAAGTTTAAACCAAAAAGTTAGAAGGGATGTCCTAATCTATAATAGGCCAATGCAAATGACATAAACGAATCAAGTGGTTATTCCATAGCAACTGGTTAACTGGATAATGAGGAAAAAAACGAGACAGCAGATACTTACACCCAAGCATTCCATCATCTGGTAGTAAGCTCTACCATGCAAAGGAGTATGCCCTTGTCGCGATTCTGAAAAATATCTAGTCCTGAAAGAATAGTACAGGAGATTGCTGTCAAACGTAAACATGGTTAATAAGTAGACAGCTAGTCAAAACAAATATAGGTAGACTTTATACCACTCTTTATAGCCTGGATCCACAGTAAAACCATACATATCCACTGAATCACACGTCGAGAGAGCAAACTCAAGAGCCTTGAGCCCAGTTCCTTTGGCTGCCGAGCCAAATGAAGCACCAAGCATTAAGTACACAGGATTTTTTATTGGGACTTCCTGCATAGAAAGAAAATCGTCAAATATGTTTCTAAGACCAGGCGCAGATGACAGATATTCAAAACCAGAAGAGCCAAGAGACAAATAAATGAAATGTACAAACCCGAATCATCTTGTTCATAATATCATGAATTGTTGTTTTTACTAGGAGGACCTCTTGCTTTTTTTCTGCACAATTTCAAAGGATCAGAGAGAGAGAGAGTAGAGTATCCATTTGCAAGCATTAAAAATGTGATACATACAAATGAACATATATAGAGAAAAAATGGCGATGATAACCATGAAGGAGTGAAAAAAAAGGGAACAGATAGTTATACAGTACCATCCAACTCCACGACTTTGTCAAGGGCTTTTGCTGACCCTCTGTTAAGAAGACGGAATGTACTTTTCTCTCCCACATATTCCTTGTAGTTCTGCAAGAGGATATTCCAAACAATAATGAAGCAAAGTGAGACTACAGAGGGGAAAAAAGTATTGGAAGTTTGATAGAATAACTCATCATTAACCTGAATCGGAGCACCATTTTCTCTAAGAACCGCATCATAAGTATCTATCTCCTTTCCAAACTTTGTTTTTAACAGATCACCAGAGTTACCAATAACAGCACATCGCTCAAACTGCCGGGGAAAATATGGTGGTGTTTCAGGAAGCACCAACGAAAGCTTCTCGAAGCATAAAGATTTATTCTGGCAATTATTACTGCGCCAGAGTGAAAGTTTCATTAAGGCCAAGAAAAGAAGACAACAACACAGCATTGTACACTATATTTACAAACTACCAAATAGCTTGTGACTGAGACCCTTAAATTCTAGCTAGTTTTGAGCTCTTGTCTATGAAAAGGGATAGTGATAATAACCGATGATCATGCATTTTATAATACTTACAGTTGAATTCCTTTATTGATTCTGCGCCATGCATAATCTTCCCATCCATTTGGTAAGGCATCAATGTATTCCTTGGTGAGTATGGTAGAGCTATTCCTGACCTAGTAAACGAACTCGCCAATTAACCCATCACTGTAAAAGACTACAACAAATAATATGAACTGAAAGTTACACAAACTATAAGAACTAAAACACCCACTTGTTCCCATGTAGCTACTGCTTCACACAGGTCAAACTCATATGAAAGTCCTTCAAGCTCTCCAGATTTTGGATCTTTCTGTTGTTGTACATTAATCCAAGACATCAAAATAAGGTTAAAGTATAAATATTCAACAAACCAATCTTAAATCTGCTAATGTATAGAATATAGAGTCATGTAAACCAGTCAAGAGGGAGCAATTACCCATTTGGGAACAGTATCCTTTGGGAAGTTAATTGAAACTTTGCAATAATCTCTACCCGTAGCAGCTTGTAATCCCAGACCATTTGCACTCTGCATCATCATCATTAGATCAGTTCTAATCACCTAACTCGAAACGGATCAAGCAATCGATTCCTAGTGATTGTTTCGGATTCACTTACTACGCACTTCTTGAATCCGCTCTGCAAAGACTGCAACGCCTCTAAATCTTCATTGCTAAGCCGATTAGACTCGTCTAAATCTACGGAATCATCTTCTTTATCATTAATTATTTCCATACTTCACAAAAAGAAAAAAAAAAAAAAAAACACGAATACAAACACTATACACTGAGGACAACGATGGAGTAGTATACACCACTTACATAGATTTGAGACGCCGATAATGTAGATTAGAACAGCAGAGATTCCAGTAGTTAAAGCTAATAAGAATATCAAATGCAAGAGCTTCATCGATTCCCCAGTCAAAAAAAAGCTTCAGCTTCGATCCTTTCGAGGAGACAACGATGTGAATTAAATTACTTAACGCGAAAGTTCCCCGATCTAGGCGAACATGACAATGAACATTGTTGGACAAACAACGTGTAGTCTCCGTTATGAAGCTTAAGACGGCATACAGTTTTATCATTAGACAAAACGCTGCGTATTTAACGAAATAATGTTTAAAACGGCAAAGAACGCCAAGATGTTCTGGTGAGAAATATGAAAACGTTAATATCAAAATGTGGCCACGTGGCTATAAACCTCTTCCTTGTTCATCTTCAAAAGCCCTAAAGATTATTGCAAAGATGTCAGATACTTCAGATTCCATTAAAGCAGCTTGATAAGCTTCAAGAGCCCATGATGAAATGGTGAAGAATCTTTTTGAATTTTCATGGCGGTTTTTAAGTATGGGTTTGGCTTGCAGATCCAATTTCTCTGTAATTCCCCTGTTTTACTGTTTCTCGAAGGTAAATATATGCACTCTTTAATAACTACGACAGTATAATTCTATGTAATTTCGTTTTCATATATTTTTAAATTCGTGTTCCTTGTTTGTGTTAATATGTTGTTTCGCTTACAGGTTCAGTTCAACACTGCTACTGCTGCTGCAATATATCATCATGACAAGGGTAAAGCACCAAAGTGGAAGAAATTGAATTCAGAAGATCTTGGGATAACCAGTTCTATGATTTCAAAGCCCGCCCGGGTAGTTCTAAATGGCCTTAAGAGTAAAGGTTGATGCTTTTTTAACCTTCGGATAGAATTCTAAAGATGAAATCTTAAATGTGTTTTTTTTCTCAAGTTGCTGGTTTTGATATTTGTTTTCTTTTTTTTTTCCATGATGTGTGTAGGACATGATGTTTACCTTGTTGGAGGCTGTGTAAGGGATCTTATTTTGAAGAGGACGCCAAAAGACTTTGATGTACTTACTTCTGCAGAACTTAGAGAGGTTGGTGGTCTCTAAGCTTAAGAGTCATCTCTATAACATCGTCTCTCAATCGGATTTCAAGAATTGTTTTTTTTTGGTTGGAAATGTGTTTAGGTTGTTCGGACTTTCTCAAGATGTGAAATTGTTGGAAGAAGGTTTCCTATATGTCACGTGCACGTTGGGAATGATATGATAGAGGTTTGTTGTGTTCTTGTCAATGAATTTATTTTAAAGCCAACATAAGCATAGCAAAGTCAACGATAAGAACAAATCTCGTCACTTTAGATTTCTTTGTATTCTTTTTGAGTAGGTTTCGAGTTTTAGCACATCTGCTCAACATTCTCCTAGAACTGGTTCTGGAAAATCCAATGGCTCCTATGACGAGGACAGTATCCGTTACAATAATTGCTTGCAGCGTGATTTCACTATTAATGGGTATCTTATTAATCCCTAGACAATTTCCTGTCGAAAGAGAGAAATGAATTGTTGGTTCTTCATGTTTCCTGTTAACTTTTATTACATTTCCTTACTTATTTATATTGCTTTTCCTATCTCAGTTTGATGTTTGATCCGTATGCCAAAGTTGTATATGACTATCTCGGGGGAATGGAAGACATTAGAAAAGCCAAGGTGTGGACGTACGCTGTAATACCTTTTTTCGGAGATAATATCTAAATATATATATGGTCTAAGTGTGGTTCTTTGCGCACAGGTACGGACGGTGTTTCATGCTGGCACATCTTTTCAAGAAGACTGTGGTGAGTTTTCACTTTTCATGGAAAACAAGTTCTTGTATGAATACCATTAAGAATCTATATAATGGAAGCTTATTAGTGCTTTATTGTTTATAATATTTTCAGCCCGGATTCTTCGTGGAACAAGAATTGCTGCGCGTTTAGGCTTCACAATATCTAAAGAAACAGCTCATTTTTTAAGGAACCTTTCCTTCCTTGTACAAAGACTCCACAGGGTAGGCTTTTGTTGTTGCTACTCTCCACAAAGAAATATTTTCTACACATCTTGTTCATGAATGATTCTGCATTAAATGTGTAGGGAAGAATCTTGATGGAAATGAATTACATGTTAGCATATGGATCAGCAGAAGCTTCTTTAAGATTGTTGTGGAAATTTGGGATACTAGAAATTCTTTTACCAATTCAGGTTAGTACTCGACTCTTGTTGTGTCTTTTATCGCATCTTTGTGTCTATCTAACTTCAATATTCACAGGCAGCATATCTCGTTCACAGTGGTTTCAAGAGACGTGACGAAACGACTAACATGCTGCTGGTAATAAGCAGATGCACATTTTGAAATATTCTTCAGAGACAAGTGTATGTTGCTTAACATGTGGAGTAAAGAGCTTATACTTAACATTCAACCGTGCAGTCTCTCTTCGGCAATTTGGATACTTTGTTGGCTCCAGATAGACCTTGCAACAGCAGCTTATGGTATATAGGTCTTCGTCTATTAAGATCCTTTAGGAACCATCCTTATTATATACAGTTGACAATATTGTAATACCTAACATAATTGGGTGGGGAATTTGCAGGTTAGCAATCTTGGCTCTTCACAAAGCCCTTGCTGACCAACCTCGATATCCTTCAGTGGTTGCCGCGTTCAGCCTTGCTGTACACAATGGTGGAGATGTTCTAGAAGCTATAAAAATCACCCAGGAAGTCACAAAGCCACATAACAGAAGCTTCTTCGAGCTACTGGAGCCAGAGGAACTGGACTCCCAAACCTTATTGGATGAAGTCATGGATCTTGATTCGTCTATCAAAGAAGCCTTGGGACAGATGACTAATGGGAAGTTCATTTCTAAGGCTATGGCAGCGTATCCTCAGGCCCCACATTCCGATATGGTAAGCACTCCTAATTTTCTTAGCTTCATATAACGAAGTTTCATTGGTACATATGCAAATGCAGATTCGTCTCCGTAGAAAGCCTAGACTATTATAGGATAGGGAGTTTGATATACTTTTTGCTAATGATTAGAAACAAGATTTCCTTGGTTAAGCTGTTGTACTAATTCTCTTTCTATCGTTGGCCTTTCTACAGGTATTCATACCGTTGCAGTTGTACCTAGATGCAAGAAGAATATTCGAGTGTGTGAAAGAAAATGTGCAGAAGGAATTTGTGCCTAAGCAAGACAGTGAAATTGATTATACCTCATTATCTTCAGGCTACCTTCCAGAAGTTAGACATGTATTTGCCAGGGTTGTTTTCGACACAGTCTTTCCATTAAACCCATCTCAAGAGTTGTAGTCCCTCTTGGATTGGCTGTCTTTAAACTGATAGACGTTAGAACGCAAAAGGATGTTTTCAAAAAACTTTTCGTATGTAGAACATAATAGCTAGATGTAGTGAACACCAATTTTGTACTATTACAAGGTAGAAACAAAATAAGAATAATAATTGGGAGTTTGTTTCCCTTTTCTTGGTCAAATGTGCCGGCTATGCGATGGAATGTCCTTGTAGTTTGATGCACTTACAGATGGAGCAAGCACAGTAGCTGGAGAAGCACCATTAGAGTTTGGCCTAAGAAATTGAAAAAATTATAGGTATGTGATGTGTGTCTTTCATATGTTGGTTCTAAAATGACTGATGTATATATTTTTAAGTGCAGGTGATGAAAACTTACAATCCAGCTAAAACTTTGACAGCATCATAAATACCCCATGAAATGCGAAGAGGAAGGCAACGTGTAAACATACCCCATAACCCTAGCCTCTTTACTGCCTGTAGCATGTGAAAGAATAACAGCCAAGTCGGTAGCAGCCATAATTAGCCATGTATATATCATTGGATTTGTATGGAACGGTTGCTCCTTTAGAGTTATTGAGGAAAGAGACTAAGTTATCTGCAGGATGTGAGATGACTGCGCAGAAAATTCCTGCAATGTAGCTTGACTCAAAGCTGATCTGGCTTCGAGCACTCCTCTTTTGGGGTAGGCATCACTTTCTTGTATATGAGCTCCACATTGTTTTCAAAAGTAGCAAATTTCAGAAATGTATCCACAGCAGGCATTCTTTATCTGATGAGTATTTGTCTTGCCTGCTGCCAGAAATGTTATGTTGGATCTGATTTTGTGGTTCTGTTTGGCATTCAACTTTTGAGTTGATTGGTGATATTCAGCAAATGCTCTTGTTGTTTCTTCCGCTGCTCAACTTCTAAAGTTGATTCTTAGTCCATTCGCCAAGGACAAGTCTTCAAGCACTACAGAGGAGGATACAGTTATCTGCCCTATTTGCTAAGCAGATCCTGCAATTCTGTTTTTTGCTCTGCCTTGCTAGCACAGGTATGGTAATTTTCTGAAAAAAAGTTGGATCAGAATAGGGTGATTACCTCTCTCCCCCAGATGTGTAGTATAACTAATTCTACGAGAAACCAAGTAATTGCACATGATTGCGTATTTTGAGGATATGAAGTTAGACGAGAGAGCAGTAATGTCATTGGCAGAAAAATACCATACCTTGTTGTTACTTGCGCTGAAAAGAATGACTTGTGGCAGGTAGTGTTACTTACTACTGCATAAGAACAGACTCAGCCTTCATGCCTACTAGGATGCAGACTGTTTCTACCAACGCCTACATAATCTACTACCTTGTAAGTCATCCCGTATGTTACAGGATAAACCGGTTAAGAACCTGGTTTAGGCTATCTAATTTTGTGGTTTAGTTAATTATGATCTCTGGTTTACTTATTTCATCTTTCTCGCTTCTATATGTACGGCATTAGTCGCAATTGGCAAACTTAATAAAAAAAAAACAACTTTTATCCTCTTCTTCAATCTCTCTCATCATCATCATCAAATCTTAGTTCTCTGAGTTGGTTCTTCTTCCTTTGTAACCTTCTCTTAGCCTTTGATTTGCCCTTATCTCGTTCTCTCGGTGAGAGCTGATTTGGGAGTCTATTTACTGTTTCACCGTATCTCGAACGTCGACAGAAGCGGACTACCGAGCCGTTGCAAACACCAACCCCTTAACCATATATTTACTGTATATATAGGGATGTTAATAATGGGTTTTACCCAGATGGGTACCCGAAACCAGGATAGAATGGGCCGGTCCCGTTTACACAAAATCTTACACGGGTTTTAAATGGGCAGGACTCGTTTACACAAATTCTTACACGGGTTTACCGTAGTGGGTTATGGGTACCCATCGAGTTTTTTTTTAACCTCATGTCACTTAAACAACGACGGTTAAGGAGAAACACCAAGTTACGATTTGTCTCTTTGTTTTTTTTATTGTTTTTATTTTTCTATGTTCATGGTGGCTTTGGTTTAAATAATTTTTTGCTCTTTGATTGGTCTTGATTTTCCAGATCGTTTGATTTTGTGGTTGTCTCTTCTATTCATTTTCGAAAATATGGGTATTGAAACGAAAATTTTACTTAATCTGATGTGTGGTGGGAAAAAAAAAACTGATAGATTAACATTCGGGTACCCATCGGTAGTTTTGATATAATCGGGTTTACCCACACCACGTAAAACCCGAACGGGTTTTTTGAGTTCGGGTCTTTTTTGGATGGGTTTTTTCCGGGTTCGGGTCGAGTTGGGTTTTTTTACCCACCACTACATCCGTATGTAACGTACCTGATAAGTGATAATGCAATCAAGAAGATTGATTTTGGTTGTATAAGAAAATTGTCGACGGACGATTAAACAGGATATCTAATTGGGCCGAAGCTTATTAGCCCTCAAGGCCCATTAAGAAGAGCGAAACCCTCAACGTGTATAAAAAGCATGTTATGTTTACAAGTGTGTTAGTAACTTCGCTGCTCTCAACTCTTCCCGGGAAAGAAGAGCGAGACTGTTTCATCTTCTTCATGGCAAGTTTATTGGGTTTGTTTTGGGTGGCTCTCTAATGTCTTATAAGATAAATAAGTCTGGGCTACTATATCTGAAGAGGTTGTTGATTTTAAAACTTTGTTCTTTTAGGTAAGCGAGAGCTAGAAGATGACTTGGAGACCAAACCTATTTTGAAGAAACATAAGGAAACATCCGAGGAGGAGGAGAAGGTAACCTAAGATGCTCGGATTCCTCTTGCTCTTTGAGGATTACACTATGTTCTGATAATGGATACACTCATGTAACAGGAGACAACGAAAGGATTTCCTGAAAGTCTCCAGCAGCAGATCAAAGGAAGGGACGAGTTTTCAGAGACAAAGTCTGATCAATTTGCAGTGGATGAAACTCCCGATTTTGTAGAGGCAGTTGCAGCAGTAAGAAAGAAGCCTGATGAAATTTTGCTTAATCCTCTAGTTCTTTGAGAACAAATTTTCTTCTTTACAATATTCTGGCTACTCACTCATGTAACAGGATAGTCTCCAGCAGATCAAAGGATGGGTCGAGTTGTTGGAGGATACGAAGCCTGATGAAACTCCCGATTTTGTAGAGGTAGTTGCAGCATGTAGAAACTGGATTTCCACAATGAATTTGTTTATGGGGGAGAACAAATTCGGTAAAGTAAACCCTCTAGAAAATCAATCTAAGCTTTGATTGTTAGAAGAAAGGAATTGATCTTTTAAGAACTAGGGTTTCCATCGCTAAGAACAAGAAGAGAACTCAATAATTGTATTCAATGATGGATAGCTTACAATGGAGAAGTCTTTCCCCCTTTATACATATTCATTAATCGCACAATATATTAACTTTCCTTATCAGACGAACTGAAATAAGGAAAGTTACTCTATCTCTTAGATCGGCCGCCGAGCGAAGTGGAAGTCGGTTCTTCATCCTCGAGGCTGGGCTTCTTCTATCCGAAGTGGGCTTAAATGACCTAACTGAGTACTTAACCGGATTCTCAGTTAAATAACCAAATTGTCTTTCTGGTTTAGTTCGGTATGTCGGGGGTGCTAAATCCCGCACCAACAATTAGTCCCCCCCCCCAGTTCTAAATATTTGGAATTCAATTTGAATATTTTGAACTATGGAAATGAGAATATCCGATCTAGACCATAAAGAATCATTTGATTTTACCCGGGATTCCCGCGCCACTTCAACGTGAACCGTCCGGATGACACGTGTCGTTTGCGTCACATCTGCTAGGTCGGAAGTCGAAGAGCCGCGTAGGTCATAATGACTCTTCGTAGGGTTGCCGCCCATTCGACTCTATAAATACGCCTCCTCCCTTCGTCATTTCTTATTTTCTGCCAACAGTGAAAGGTAATCTGCTCCGAACTCTCTTCTTTTTAATTATTTATCTCCATTTTTCCTCCGCACTCTACGAACTCACATCATGGCGGGCACTTCGGATACCTCTTTTTCGCCGGAAAGCAAAAATGGGCAATTAATTCGTCGCACCTCCAGACGCGTCGCGCAAATCGGAGAATCCAGTAGATCGGGCTCCGAAATCCCATCTCTTCTAACTCGCTGCTCAGATGGAGCTTCATCATCACAGACTCCTCTACCAGTTCGTCATGAAGACAGGAGTGACGAACTGACTCGAGATGTGTTGTCACAAGAAGAAGACCGATTCGCGCCTTAAGGAATCTCAATCGAAGATATCGATCCTTTGTTAGACCATAAAGGACGAATTGGAGGCGATAAAAGTTTGAGTTCGATCAAAACCGTGAACGACATGCTGAACTCATGCGGTCTATTTAACAGCAACGTCACAATTCTGATTCCTCGAGCCGACCAGCGCCCCTGGAACCTGCCGGAAGGGTACATATGCTTGTACGAGGGTTATTTTACTGAATGTCGCCTCCTATTCCCAATCCCAGCATTGATATCACTCTACGCCCAAAGACGCAGGATAGCGATCTGCCAATTTGTCCCTGGAGCCATTTGTAACTTCATGGCTGCCCTTACCATAGCAGCCGAAGTCGGAGTTAACATTGGAGTTCAATGCTTTGAGCAACTATCCAACTTCAAGTCATCAAAGAGTCTGCATCGCTGGGAAGTGAATATGAGACCGGCGCACAATTTCCTTGCGGGTCAAAGAGTTTCCAAATTCAAGAAGTGGGTGAACCACTACTTTTATGTCCGCGTTGATCAGTACTCGCTCGTTAATCCATTGGGTTTCCATCGGAGAGTGTGGAATGAAAATCCTGGTAGATTTTATATTTCCAGTACGTTCTAACTGACTTCAGCACCTCTGCCAATTTTAACTTTTTCATGTCTTGCTTCCAGATCGTCCATTTTGCGCAACACGTCTAGCTCCGGACTATCACCCTGTCAGGAACGCTCTACTATCCGGGAACAATCATCGGTGGGAATTTATTATCCGTATCCGTGTTGAAACAGCGATGGGCAAACCCAGGACAACATTCCCAAGTTTCGCGAGTTCGCTGGGACGAACTGCGGAGCCAGCCGGCTCACGTGTCGTTGAATCCGACAGTCTCCAGGTCGTTCGCCGAGAAACCTAGGCTGCTATCAAAGCCGATATCAATCCTCCTCAGGACCAGTCTGATGTTGATCCTGTTCAGGATCGGACCATTGTCGATCCCACTCAGGCTTCCGAAGAAGACGTCGACTTGGTCGATGTTGCGAAAGGTGATACCCCTCCCCTAGCTTTAGGGAATGCCGACCCTCCGAACGATGAAGAAGATGTCCCTCAGCTCGGAGCTGGACCAAAAAGGAAGAAGAGGAAACACAAAAAGAAGGCGTCGCAGCCAGCAGCAAACCGCAAACGCTCAGCTGAAGACGCCGGACTGGAATATGCCGACCGATTCCGTCTGGCAAGAGAAAATGACAAAACGGATCGGTTTGCCTTTGAGTATTTCGGTGATACCCCTTTGGTCACAAGTCGTGATGCTTCAGGCGAACTTTTCCGAAACTTGAAGATCTCCAGTCGAATTCTTCCGTCAGCGGACGAACTGGAGTTCCAACAAGCGTTCCTTGACGTCGCCGAATCCCACTTAATGGTTAGCCTTATCATTTCTTTAACTTGTTCAAACTTTGTGCGGGCAAGACTGACGTATGTTCTTTGAATTCACAGACTACCGCCAGGATGAATACGCTGACTCAGTTGTACGATAGGCGAGTCAAAAGCTATAAAAAGTCTGGATTCGAGCTTGAAAAGGTGAAGGAATGCGCGGAACAAATCCGAGTTGCCAGCAAAGCTAAGGACGAGAGGATCAAGGAGCTTGAAGCTTTTCTCGCTGAAATGGACGATATCATCGCCAAATCCGAACTGAGGATTGGCAAACTGAATTCTCGAGCGCTTATTCTCGAAGAAGAGAAATCCAAACTGCAGGGAGCATGCAACGAGTTGAAAATCAAACTCGACTTTGAAGTTAAAAGACTTCGGCGGGATCGTTTGGAGAAGGTGGAGTGAACAACGAAGAAAGCACACACTCGATTGAACAAGGTCAAGGCTTATTTAGTCGAACAAGAGAAGATTCGCCCCTTGGAAGACCTGTTAAACCAAGCTACCGAAGTGCAGGAAACTGTGAAATATCTGATCGAGAAGGGGGCCGTTATTCCTGAGGCCAAAGCCGAGGAAACTATCCAAGCGATCGACATCCTCGAACTGAATGAAAACGACCTCGTCATGTCCCCTGATCAGCTGGGCTACGGACTTCTTCACCCCGGAACGATGGCTCCGGACTCCGTCTACCATCCGTATGGCTCCAATGCCGAGAGCTTCCAAGCCGATTTGACCGGTGCTTTGGACGCTGATCTTTAGTTTTTTGTTTTTGCCCCAAACTCTATTATGTATGGGTTTGAATACCCTTGTAAAACATTGCCGACTTGTTCGGCCCATTCTCCCTTTTGAAACTTTTTCTTCTTTTTTGTGCTGGAATTTTTCCTTTTGCCAAAAAGGAAAACTCAACAAATTCTGGAAATTTGCACTTTTGCCATTTTGCACACAATATGGAAATTTCACACCCCAGTGTGCATATAAATCAACCGGCGCGGTCTCCGAACTAAACAATTCTTGAAAAACTTTAAACCAGAGTGATGTCGAACTCTATTAGCAGCGTGGAATCCCCTCTTATTGGGAATGGTGTCCCGATGTTCTCAAATGCCGAAGCTATCGAAAGGGGGATGCCCTACTACCTGAACATCCGAGCACCTTGGATGATGATGTTCCGCTTCAAACCGGAAGAGAGACGTGACCTGGAAGAATTTCTTCATCAGGTGGAAGACCGTCATACGGAGTACCGCGATCGACTCGCCGCACTCGAACAAGCGCAACGCGAATTGCTGCTCAAGCTTGAGATGCTCGAATCCCACCCAAAAGATTGGATCGAGAATGGATTCGAGAGGATAGCGGCCCTGCCGCCATGTCTGGTTGCGTATTGCAACAAGTGCTGAAAGGAAGCAGATCGGAAGCCGACACACATGGATCCTACCCTGATTGGTGACTTCATTCCAGGAAACGTCAAGCCGTTTTATATTAACAGGCGTGCTAGTGATGCCGAGCTTGCTGAAGCTGATACCTTCTTTCGTCATGTAACTATCGCGAGAAATCCTGCAATATCCGCTTCCAAACTAATCCGTTGTTGACTTTGCTTATGCAGATCGCAGGTACACATCAAGAATTGAACCAGGATCTCCACTACTTTCATATGAAAAAAGGTAGGATCGACCGCCAGCTGAAAACTTTAGAATCTGAAGTTACCATATTTAAGGCAAAAAGGAAAAGGACTATTGACTTGCTGGATGAGTCCGAACAGAAGGCCAGGGCATTGGAAACTCGCCCCGAGGACTGGGAGAAGACCGGGCTACAGCTGTTGTGGCCGATGCCAAAACGACTCAAGACGAGTGTTCGTGAGATCGCTGCGAATGGCGCACCAGTTCGGAATTAACATGTGTTATTTGAAATAAAGATTATGTGAGTATTTAATAAGATTCTGCCGCATTGTAGCAGGCGAATTACACTATTTGAATATTTAAAGTTTGCTATTTCTATTGCTGAAAATGTACCAGAAGCGAGACGTCTCCAGACTTATATCCGGCAATTTTTATTAAACGATGGTAGAAAACATCAATCAAACTTTAAAAATTAAGCTATTTAGCCCTAACGGGATACGTTTGGTCGGAGGGCGAGTTACTGGGCTCGGCTTATCTCCTTTGCTTTAGTTCGGATGCCGGACTGCGAAATTATTCTCTGGGTTAGGCTAACCATTCCGTCTGAACTAAAGTTTGGGTGCGAAATAAATACTATGGGTTCGGCTTATCCCTAAATTAAAAGATCGGGTGCGGAATAAGTATTCTGGGTCCGGCTTATCCCTACATATGAAAGTCAGGTGCGAAATAACAACTCTGGGTTCGGCTTAATCCTGAAAAATAGTGTGTAGTTACGCGAGTTGATCACCTGGCCAGGATATTATTTTATTATTATTTTTTTTGTTTTTTTTTTGTTTTTCTTTTTAGAAAAAATAAAAAGACGTGCTGCATTAAATGTTTTTCGCGGTCTTTGAGAATTATTTTCGGGACGCGGCAAAAATTTCGCGGTATTATGATTGGTGGATTCAGCGGCGGTTACTTCCCACGACACTATATAAATAGGGTTGAGGGTTGGGAGAAAGAAACATTCCAACTTTCACAATTTCTTGAAAAAGAAGGATTGTAACTACTCGATCCGCATGGCTAAGACGGGCCCGGGAAAGAATAGCTGCTTCGGCGAGCAATGCCGGGTGTACTGAAGCGTCGGATAATCCCTCCGCTCTAGATCGGGCGGAGACGTTTCTGGTTCGTGCACCTGTCCCCTTCGTCGATATGACTAGCGCGGAGAGAAGTCTTATATGCTAGGAGCTCTGACGGTACCGAGCTCGCCGCTATAGGTTGGGGGCTCATCTTACGGCGAGACGTCTTAGGCTCGTCGAGATTTGTCGGTTCTACCGCTTGGATGGGACTGTTCGGGTTCTGAACGAGATGATCGTCGAAGGTTTCTTCTTGGCGAAGTGGCGAATGACCCGGTAGCTTACCGCGCGTACGTCGTGCCAGGAACAGGTTGCGCGCATGGATGTGCCTGCCCTACTCGAGGTCGACTGCCAACCTTTGGAGGATACCGCGCATCCGTTTATCACGGACATATGGGCCTATCGGGCTTACCTGGAAAGGTTGAGGCGATATGCCAATTTTTTGGAATCGGCTGGCCCAATCTTTCGCGAAAGGCATTTGGTCGAGGGCCCATGCACCTTCCTGGAATATTTGGTAGCTAATGGCTTCGAAGTCCCGGTGGATAGACTTGAGGCCTTAAGGCAGGCACGCTGGTTTTGGCGAGCCAAACTAATCAAGATGGAGGTGGAGGAACCTTTGGAGGACGATTTGTCTGGTCCTCGTCCTCCACTTCGGCTGCAGGACCGTCCAGAACGGTGATGGTGGGCCTCGTACCGCGCCGAACTCCGAAAACGGACGGGTTTTATTTCTTTTTGTTGTTTTTGTTTTTTTTTTTTTTTTTTTTTTTTTTAAGAGAACTGGCGCTAGAAGGAAAGGTTTTCTCCTTTGCGTCTCTTTTCTCCCTTTTTTTATCTTACTAATCGGTCAAATCTCCAAAGCATGTAATGGCGATTTGCGATCAAGAATTTGCTCACTCGTATTGTCCGAATTATTCAATGGAAGTTTTCCATTTACACTTGAAAATAACGATTGTAGACGAAGTGTACTGGAATTTAATCCAAACGACTTTCAGCGTAATTTGGCGTACTGCCGATCGAAGTGTAAGAAAAAGGACGCTCTTTATTGACCATGTCTCTCGATGTATTGTAATATCAAATATCATCGATTTCTTTAAAGATGTTGCCAAACTTGTTCGTGTTCAAATTGCTCTAAACCCCAATGGCAAGCGTCGGTCCTGTGGCTTTGTTGAGTTTGCTTCTGCTAACGAAGCAAACAAGGTGAGAGACTAGTTTTTTAGTAGTATTGATGAAATGTATCTTACATGTGTTTATTTTGAAATTACACCATTTGCTGATTTAAATATTTTCAACTGCAGGCTCTGGAAAAGAAGAATGGTGAATATTTGTTTGGTAATAAGATTGCTCTTCTTGGCGTGGCTGACATAGCTTCCTACCCTCCACGACCACAACGACCCAAGTAAATTGGTTTTGACATTTGTTTCTCTAACTTATTGATATTCCCATTACACAAGACTAACGCTATTATGTTTTTTTGGTTAATTAGTTATTGCATAGATCACGACGTTTGGTAAGTTTTTTTTTTTTTTTTTTACACTATTTGCCTCTTAAGTCATTAGTTGAAATTTTTGGTCTACATGGGGAGAGAACACAAGGGTTTTTGATATTCCAGGTACGAAGATTACCTTCTAAGAGAAAGCTTTCCGATAGAAGAAGAGGAGACACCTCCCGATTTTGTTGAGGTACCTCTTCTTATTTTCTTCAAAATATGCCATATATGCTCACAAGAATCGCTTAGCTTTTTTTAGTAACACAACTGTTGTCACAAAGTCGACAGATGACTTATTTTAAAGTCCCCTCCTCCTTAGAGTTGTGCTAACACACTTGGCTGTTAAAATCCAGATAGTTGCAGCAAGACTACAGACGCTCTTTCTTGCCAATCTCTCTCCCCAAACTAAAATATCACATATGTAAGTAGCACCTTAAATTTTCCAGTTACGTTCTCAGAGCAAGTTTTTCATGTTCTGATATTTAATCCTTCCACTCTTTTACAGCATCAGCTTTTTCGAAGATGTTGAAGTTGAAGTCGTTAGTGTTCGACTTATTGTAAACCCCGAGGGTAAGCATGTGGGCTATGGCTTTGTTGAGTTTGCTTATGCTTACGAAGCAAAGAAGGTGAGAGTATTTCTGTAGTAATGAAGACAAAAAAAAGTATGAAAGTACTTCGAATATACAAGTAGTTATTTGAAAGTATGATACCTGATTAAATCTTACATACACTGTAGGCGCTGAAAAAGAAAAATGGCAGATATTTGCATGATCGTAAGATTTCCCTTCACTTGGCTAAGATAGCTCCATACTCTCCACGACCCAAGTAAACTGATTTTCCATATAATGGAGATTTGTTTTATGCAACTTATTGCTAGAGGTTTGATGCCATACAGAAGACTAACTCCATTGGTTTTTTTCAATTAGGTACAACCTTGTAGAGAAGCTCTGGTAAGGGATTTAACTATTTACCTTTTGAGTTTGTTATCAAGAACACATTGGGTGATTTTTTTGGTGTACATGGGGAGAGATCACAAGGGATTTTGATATTCCAGGTACGAAGACTACCTTCTACGAGAAAGCCGTCTGGTACTACAAGATGAGACACTGGAAGGACTTGATGAAACTCACATTTTTGTTCAGGTAGGTACCCCTGCACTTATTATCTTCAAAATATGCCAGGCTCAGAAGAACGCTTAGCGTTTCATAACACAACTGTTGCCACAAAGTTGAAAGATGACTTATTCTAGGGATGAATCTTTTTAGATGAGGCTACTTTGAGTTGTTATGCAATTTTAACTCCTTTTCTCCTTAAGAGTCAGTGCTAACAAACTTGGCTGTTAAATTCAGGCAGTTGTAGTAAGAAAAAAGACGCTCTGTGTTTCCGATTTATATCACAAAACTAAAGTATCAGATCTGTAAGTAGCACCTTTAATTTCCTCTCTCTTTCCATCTTGCAGCAAGTTTTTTTCATGACTAATATTTTATCCCTTTGTACAGCATCAATTTCTAAAGATGTTGCAACAGTTGTTCATGTTCGACTTGCTGTAAACCACAAGGGCAAGCAACTTGGCTATGGCTTTGTTGAATTTGCTTCTGCTAACGAAGCAAAGAAGGTTACATTAGTTTATATATTAATGATGAAATGTATTTTAGTAATCATCTTGCAAGAAGTGTTTAGCTGATTCAATCTTTTTATACTGTAGGCGCTGGAAAAGTATGGTGAATATTTGCACAATCGCAAGATTCATCTTGATGTGGCTAAGACAGATCCTCCATGCTCTTCTCCACAACCCAAGTAAATTGATTTTCCCATGTTAGGGAGACTTGTTTCTGTAACACTGGTTGCTAGAGTTTTGATGGCATTACTGAAGACTAACGCTATTATTTTTGTGAATTAGGTATTTCATAGATCACAAGGTTTGGTAAGGGATTTAACTATCTGCCTCATAAGTTTATTATCAAGAGCACGTTGGGTGATGTTTTTGGTATACATGGAGAGATCACAAGGGTTTTTAATATTCCAGGTATGAAGACTACCTTCGACAAGAAAGCCTCCTGATAGAAGAAGATGAGGCAGTGGAAGGACTTGATGAAACTCCCAATTTTGTTGAGGTACCCAGGGTACGGTACCCTGTTACTTATTATCTTGAAATAAATCATGCTCAGAGGAAACGCTTTAGCAGTGTTCTAACAGAACTGTTGCCACAAAGTCGAAATATAACTTACTCTAGGGATGAATCTACGTTTTGTTGATATGCGATTTAAGTCTTTTTTTCTCCTAAGAGTCGTGAACAAACTTGGCTTTTTAATTTCAGGAAGTTGCCGTAAGAAAAAGGACACTCTTTATTTCAAATCTCTCTTTAAAAACTAAAATACCAGACATGTAAGTAGCGTAGCACCTTTTAGTATCCTCTTGTGTTCTTGGAGCAAGTTATTACTCATGACTGATATTTTATCCTTTGTTTTCACAGCATCAATTTCTTTGGAGATGTTGGAGAAGTTTTAAGTGTTCGACTTATAGTAAACAGCTGGGGTAAGCGTGTGGGCTGTGGCTTTGTTGAGTTTGCCTCTGCTAACAAAGCAAAGGAGGTGAGAGCAGTTTAATGATGAAAAATATTTAAGTAGTGTAGTACTTATAATGACAACTTTACAAGTAGTTATTTGAAAGCACCATTGCTGATTTAATCTTTCATATGGTAGGCGCTGCAAAAGAAGAACGGAGGAAAATTGCAGCGTCACTATATTTCTCTTGATGTGGCTGAGATAGCTCCATACCCTCTCCGACCCAAGTAAATTGATTATCCATGTTTATGGAGATTTGTTTCTCTATTCTTATTGCTTTTTTTAATTACTTGCCTTTTGAGTTTTGTTATCAAGAGGACATTGGGTGAAATTTTTGGTATTCATGGATGAAGAGATCACAAGGGTTTTTGTTTATTTCAGGAACGAAGACTGCCTTCGACGAGAAAGCCTTATGATAGAAGAAGCTGATTGGCAGACAAAACCTAATAGGAAAATGAAGCTCTATGGGGTTCATAAGAAGGTAATCTTCAGTGTATCTCGCGGTAAGAAGATTACCTTCTCTGACGACGACAAGTGATAGAAGAAGAAGAAACTCTTTAAGGTTTTTAACTTGTGATACAATGCTACTTTTTTTAACTACTTGGGTTTTTCAGAGAATGTTTTTCACTCCCTTAAGCCGTTGCTCTTTGATTGTTGTCATGAAAGCATAAGTTATGTTCTTAAACTTCAATGGATTCAAGTTATGTTACTAGAAGCTCAGCTTTGTCGTGCCTCTATTTCAATGATGTTAATATTTTATCCCGTAAAAAAAGACCACACCTAGACTCTATTGCTTGATCTTACGATCCATAAGCAAAGTACATAATGTGTGATGTAACTGCCGTAGTACATTTTGAACCCCACACACACAAAAACAATCGACAAAGAAGAAACTTGAGAAACTAACTAAAAAACTTAGACCAAAACAACAAACATTAGAGAGCAAATCAAGTAAAGTAATCAACCATGAAGACGATCAATGGAAGAGTTTCGACAATAAGACGTCATAGCGAGATGATTATTTAACAAGATAACTTGTGCATTTATAATATTCTCAATGGAGAACGTTTCCATGAAACATTATTCGGAACATAACATTCGAGTCAATCAATCACAAAATAACATCTTTTTTGGAAACAGAGAAGTAACTCTTTAAGCCACCACATTGTTGTTTGATTTGTAACCTGCACACATCAAGAAGAAGAAGAAGAAGATTTCAAGATCCATTTTAATGATCTTGTTACACCATATATTAATGATTATACGCGCATAATCTTCAATGATCTCCTTAAACGTCTCTAAATGAGTAACACAGAATACAAAACTATCACTTCAAAATCAGAGAAACAAATAAAAAAAAACTCAAAACTAGTAAGATTTTTGAGTGATTATATGCAAGTTTACACCAGATGATGATGATGATGATGATGATGATGATATTACCTAAACCACAATAAGTTAATTCAATTTTGATTTCAAGATGCGAGAGAGCTCTCTCTTCTCAAATTGACTACTTAAATCACACATGGAAATTTTGATATATATAAAACCAGAGGCAATCGCGAAGAAGGAAGGGGGAAGAAGAGATCAATGTTTCCGGATCTGACCTATTTGGAGGAAGATTGAGAGTGTTTGGAGAAGTCAGGCGGCGAATAGATGAGAGAGGCGACCATAGTTCCAGGAAGAATTGCGTATTTGGCGAGCGCAGCAAGTTTCGTGACTAAGGCTTCTCCTCTCATGAATGACATCTTTCTCTGTTCTTCTTCTGCAAAATCTCTCTGAGCCGGCGAATGAATTGGGGAAGACGAAGACGATCTGATTGTGTGATACGACCCCAACAAAAAAGACAACAGAAGTATTGGGCCCTTATGGGCTTCCTCATTACTTACATCGTTTAAGCCCATATTACTTGGGAGTAGGATTGCTGTTTAAATATATTGATGCTATTAGAGAAGACTAAACGCTATTACTTTTGTTAAATTAGCTACAACCTTGCCGAGAAGCTTTTGTAAGGGATTAAATTATTTTCCTCTTGAGTTTGTTATATTATTATTGGGTGAAGTTTTTTTAGTGTACATGTGGGGAGATCACAAGGGTTTTTGATGAAACTCACAATTTTGTTGAGGTACATGTTCTTATTATCTTCAAAATATGTCATTATTTTTGTTGAGGTACTCACGTATTTGCTAAGGTTGTTTTTGACACATCTTTTCATTAAACCCATCTCAAGAGTTGTAGTCCCTCTTGGATTGATTGTGTAACACAACTTGTGTTTAAACTGATGTAGCAGTGTGCAAAAGGATTTTTTTCAATGACTTCCATATGTAGAAACATAATAGGTAAGAGTATAGATGTAGCTAGCAAATACCATTTTTGTACTATTACAAGATAGAAACAAAATAAGAAAAATAATTGGGAGTTCTCTGTTTCCCTTTTATTGCTCTAATGTGACGGCTAAGCGACAGCCCCGTCTTAAAAAAAATTTCGTCCCTAAGCATACAATTTTTTAGGACCCTTATCAACATAATTTTTTTTTTCTTTTTTTTCTGGTCCCCATTTCCTTAATGTTTTTTGCAAAAAAATATTTTGTCCCCTGGCCATTGCCCCTCTCGCCGTAGGTATGAGCCGGGGCTGCTAAGCGAGGAATTTCCTTGTAATTTTATGCACTTACAGATGGAGCAAGCGCAGTAGCTGCTGGAGAAGCACCACCAGTGGTTGGCCTAAGAAATTAACAAAATTATAGGTGTGCTCTTTCATATGTTGGTTCTAAAATGAGTATTAAGTGTAGGTGATGAAAAACTTACAATCCAGCTAAAACTTTGACAGCATCATAGATAACCCACTGCGCGCCAGTGAGTGTTCCTATCATGGAAATGCGAAGAGGAAGGCCACGTGTAAACATACCCCATAACCCTAGCTTCTTTACTGCCTGTAGCATGTGAATTAAAGAACAAAAACCAAGTCAGTTTCAACAAGCTGTATAGCAGTGGACAACTCTAATTAGCTGCTTGATGTTCTGGTGAAGAGCATGGATCTGTGTATGGCGTTTTGTACTTACATCAGCAACGGTTGCTCCTTTAGAGTTGTTGAGGAAAGATACTAAGTTATCTGCAGGATGCGAGATGGCGGCGCAGAAAATTCCAGCAATGTATCCACCTGCAAAGCTAACCCCAAGCTGAACTGGCTTCGAGCACTCCTCTTTTGGTGTAGGCATCACTTTCTTGTATATGAGCTCCACAGTGTTTTCAAAAGTAGCAAATTTCATCATCGTATCCGCAAAACCCTAAAATTCGTTTTTCTGACTGAAATCATCATCTCAATGACTCTACATTTTCTTGAGTATGGAGACATACATGGAATCTGGCGTCCCCAGAGAGGAACAAGTCCTTTGTGCAACCCTCGAAGGCCTTCGGATCTGATGATCTTTGGTAAACCATCAGATAAACCGCGGGCGAAACCAGGCTGAGTCTGAACCCTGACTTTGACCGCTTCCATTGGACAGAGAGCCACATCAGCAACGATTTCCGCAGAGGCCGAGCCAGCTAGGTAAATCAAGGTCTTGTACTTAGCTGCGTATTCTGGGCCAACAATATCTGAGTAGTACTTCTTGGAGTACTCATAGAGACCGTATTTAAAAGCTCCCTGTGCACTGTACCCGAGAAGCGTCGGTGACCAGCCTCTTGTGAAACCCTTGAGCCCTTGCTCTTTGATGGTTGTCTTGAAAGCAGAAGTTATGTTCTTGTACTTCAATGGATCAATCTGAAACAATAACATTAAGGGCCTTTTTGTAAACTGAGCTCAGATTCCCTCTCTGATTTCACATAAAAATTATGCATGAGGTTGAAAAGTCTCTGACGGCGTTGAAGAGTCGATGCCGTGTAAAACAAGAAACTCAAAAGTTGACAGCATGTGGAAAGTATAACAAGAAAAGTGGAATTAACAAAACTTTACTAATTTGAATAATTCATTTGAACAAAAAAATCATAAAATACATGACAGAACAATATCATTCAAGATTTCACCATTTCAATAATAAAGTAGCTTTTGAAGAAGCCTTACAAAATACTATAAACAGAGTAGTTGGTTTGGAAATTGGAACTTCACCTGCATGTTGCATTTGATGACATCAAGTGGCGTAATCGCCGTGTGCGTGATACCGCAGCATAACATCCCGGCCACCGTACACGCCGCGAAATACGCTGGCGAGTACATTTCTACTTTCTCGCTCGGCGTCGCGATGGCGAAACTGGCGGTACCGTTAGATGATGAGACTGAAGAAGTCGGAGAAACCAGCGGCCGTGATTTGAGATGAGTCGTCATGGTCGTAGCTGGCTCCTCCGACGACTGAAACAGACGATGATGATCGGACGAGTAGAGAAAGCTCGGGATCAAAGATCTGCTTGAGTCGCTGGACTTGGACATTTCCAGAGTAGAGATGAGAAAACTCAAAATTATTTCTGTTGGTTTTTGACTATTCGGGAGAGAGGAATATCTCAAAGGTTGAGTTTTGGTGGAATCGAATTTGACGTTTTTATAGGTGCTGAGAGTTTTGGTTATGAAAATGTCAATATTTTAATCAACCCCCTCACCCATTTGCATATTTTTACCATTGACTGACCTGACATCTAACATTCAAATACTGCTTTGTCACTACTCTTTACTTGTCAATGAGGATTTGCATACCGAATAAATCATTGAAAATAAACATTATTATATGTACCCAAATAATTTGGAAAGCCGTAAAAAAAAATTTGGAAAGCCGTCAAAGCAATATCCCCCTTGGTATAATTAACTGTCAACATTGTTATATTTATGTAACAATCCCAAGTATGGTTAGAACTTCATTTGCTGCCAGCTTCGAATATGGCTTAGAGTACTAGCTAGTTTCCTCTGTGGGATTCTTGTCAAGAGGCATTGAGGCCGGGTTTTTTGGATAATTATAATTAATTATATTCTTCAACATAGTGTTGAGTTAATTTATATTAGTGACATATTGAAGTCTGTGAGGTCTTTCATACCAAATCAAGTACCCCATGTGCTTTGAATAATACTAATTGAATTTGTAAAATCTTCACCAAAAAGAACCTAACTTGGACGAAAAAAATAGCATAGCACCAAGAAAATATAATTAACTTGAATCAGGCAGGGGTGAACTTTACTAATGTAATTTGATTAATATACATAACTAAATTTCTTTTAGAAGAGAAATAGTATGATTTTGATACAACATAAACAGTAGTATCTATATGTATTTAAATGATAAGCAGATTAAAGATTTTTGTTAACTAATCTTGTTATTTTTGCCTTAGAATTCAAAAATAAAATATTAAATACCTTATTTGAAAAAAGAAAAAAATAATCAATCCATCGGCTACACTTGACTGATATAGGTCGCATAGCCACACGGTGGACAGGTCATTTGGTTTTCTTTCTCTCGAGGCTCGCATGTGTGTTCTTCTCCGCATCAAACGCTGTCGTTTGTAGTCACTAAATTATTTCAACACTTTTTCTCCAAATCTCACCGAACGTTTTCTTCTTCTTCCCTTCCGTTTTCTCTGGTTCACCTTCTTTTTACCCGCTTTAATCCAACGATTTTCATAATCCGGTTTAACAAACTAACTTCGTCACGAACACACACAACTGATGGATCGGAGGAGGGCGGGTAGCCCAGTGTATGGTCGCCAGTGGAGCGAATCATCGAACAGTACGGAAGCGACATCTCCGGCGATGTCTCCTGCTCACCGGAAGCAACTCGGAGGTGTCGGAGGTTTCTCCACCGTCAAACGGACTCAGAACGTAGCTGCCAAAGCGGCTGCTCAACGATTGGCTAAGGTCATGGCCTTGCAGAACAAAGACAACGGAGACGACGATGATGAAGACGAAGACGAAGATCTAAGTCTCAGATTCGCATCCCCTTCTCTTAAACCTGCTCGTCATGCGCCTTCTTCTCTTTCCTCCACTGGAAGCAATAGCAGCAACGGGAACAGTAATTTGCCGGCGGTTTCCTTCGTTCCCCGAAATAGATCGCCGTCGCCTGCGGTTAATTCCGTCTTCTAGCTTATTCAATTAGTTCAGATCAGCTTGATTTGATTGTGTTATCAACTGTTATTTTCTGGGATTGGTTTTAGCTTGTGGTGAATTTTTGGTTCTTTAGGGCTAACTGGTCTCTCTTTTGTATTGCTTTGATTAGTTAGGCAGAAACTTCGCCGAACAAGTGCCATCAGTGCGTTCTGCTTCGACCCGAAGGCCGTCAATCTCTGCTAGATCCACGACTCCGACTCCTTATCTAATGCCGCCTAGTAGGGTGTCGGTGAAAACTCCGGTTTCTATTCCTCCACTTGATCCTCCAACTAGGAGCAGAGATAAGAGGTGATGCTTTCTCATTTTGAAGTTCTTCAAAAGATTGTGCTTCTTATTATAGTTCTCAAATCTTGTTAGTCAATTGAACATGTGGCTTAGTAGAATATGTTTGGTTAGTCTTTGGAGTTGGTGTATAATATGTTTTTTCTCATTGACTAAATATTTGACTAAAGCCTAATAATAGAGCTTGATAAAGGTTCATGAGAAATTGGAAGTGAATGGGTTCCTTGACCAAAGAGATAGTGATCCACGCTGGAATTGGTTGTGTTGCTTATATGATATTTCGGATATTTAATGTTTTTAGGTTTTATGCTGATGTACCATCCGTAAATTCAAAAGAAAAGGGTGATCAGCGGGAAGCTTCAGCTCTTCGTGATGAAGTATGTGATTGTTTCTTTTGAACTCTATGGGGGCATCTGGTCAATTTATTTACATATTGGAAACTATAGTCAAATCAGAATTTGTGTACCTGTCAGAAGAGTTGACTTGAGGCTGATTCATTTTTAAATGCAGCTGGATATGCTACAAGAGGAGAATGAGATTGTACTGGATAAGGTTTGATCACTGTCACTGAGTTTTATATAAATGATAAATCTGTTAACTTCCGTTGGGCATAACATTCATACTTGATTACAGCTTCGTCGTGCTGAAGAAAAAAGGGTGGAAGCAGAAGCTAGGGCTAAGGAGCTTGAGAAACAGGTTTTTGAACTAGTTGCCTTTTATAATAAGTTGTCTTGAGTATCAATTTTGTTACTGATGCCGTGTCTTGAAATTCTGAGGGGAAAAAAAAAAATACTCCACTTGTTTAAATCTCTTTGCATATCTTGTTGAAGCAGACTCCCACCTCGTTGTTTCTTGTGCATCCTTAGATTTGTTATTAGGAGAAAATATAAACATGAACCATTCTATCTAGCACACGCAGATATAAATTTTCTTGGCATCTGTACAAGGTTTCATTTGTTTTTATTTTTGGTTCCAAAAGGTTGCCTCTCTTGGAGAAGGAGTGTCTCTGGAGGCAAAATTGTTAAGCAGGTGGGAGCCTGTGCCTTCTTTAGCTTCTCTTTGTTGTTCTTTTTTCCAGAATATATGGTGGTAATTTTGATCGCTCACGTTGAATTGTGTGTCTTTCTATAGGAAGGAAGCAGCATTGCGTCAAAGAGAGGTTAGTGTGAACTGGAGTGTCTTAGTGCTCAGATGTAGTTTTCTCTTAGTCGAGTTTCTTTCTCCCCCATTCTGATCTTCTATCACTTTATGCAAAACATAGAATTTAAGCTGTGCAGAAAATTTGTACCTGTTACAGGCTGCTCTAAATGCTGCTAAACAGAAAAAGAGCGGGAAGGATGAGGAAATTGGTTCCCTACGTGCAGAACTTGAGGTAAGGTACACTGATGTACTGGTTCCATGAGATGTACCACTTTTATTGACATGAAGAAATCATGTCTTATTTTTCTGTCCTATGTTCAGAATTTGAAAGACGAAGCCACAGCTGCTGCAGAACGGCTTCAAGAAGCGGAATCCGAAGCAAAGTCTCTTCGCACAATGACTCAAAGGATGATTTTAACACAGGACGAAATGGTTTGTTGATGAAGCTTGGGTCTTATTATCTACTAATCATTTATTTTATAAGTTTCTGAATTTATGAATTGTTGAATTATCCAGGAAGAAGTAGTCTTGAAGAGATGCTGGCTTGCCCGGTATTGGGATTTGGCTGTACAACATGGTAGGTGGTTCATCCATTTCTAAACAAAAGAGTTTATTTTCTGAACTAAAGAAAATATTATCATGCTCCAATAGTAATTAAGACACATACTTGTGGTGCGGTAGTTATACATCAAGTTCACAGATATTTGCTTTTTCTATGGTGTACTTCTGTAGGCATCTGTGCGGATATAGCACCATCTAGGCATGAGCACTGGTCAGCATTGGCTCCTCTTCCATTTGAGCTCGTCACCTCTGCAGCACAGAAAGCCAAGGAGTTATCCTGGGATAAAGGCTCGTCTAATATCTGCTATAGTTTAAAATGTTAATGTCATATTGTTGCTTCCAGAATGTTTAATTACCAGCATATGAAATAACGCAGGTGGGAATGGTCGGAGTAAGGTTGCTAGAGATTTGAGTGATCTAACTGGAGAAGGAAATATTGAAAGTATGCTTTCAGTTGAGATGGGATTGAGAGAGCTAGCATCATTAAAGGTATCCACGATTCTTTCTGAGTTACCTATAAGTGTTGTCACCTAGCATAGATCTCCAAGGACAACGTTTTGAAGTTTCTTCTCTTTTATAAAATTCAGGTCGAGGATGCGGTTGTGCTTGCATTCGCCCAGCAGAGAAAACTGAGTTTGGTTCGTCAAACTGTTTCTGGTATGTATGTTTTTGCGAGCTATATAACTGCAGCTAATGCACAATGACAAATATATGCCTTCTGCTCTTGTCGCTTCTAAACTTAGAATGTTTAAACAAAGGATGAGCAATCTGTTTTCTGTATAGATACTTGACACTTATAAGAAGGCATAACTAAAAGCAAAATTTTAAGCTTTTGTTTTCTCTTTATCTTACAGACTCCAAAGGTCATGGAGAATCCAGATTTATCGATGCATATGGTAAGGAAAAAAATCTCTCTAATCCTAAGATAGAAGTCTTTTCGTTCTTTTACTTCTTTTTGTTTTCCACCCTTGTTTTAGGTCCTTGAGACATAGTGCATGAGTAGTTGATTTAGTAGAGAAAATAGTTGAAAATAATGAACCTGAAAATTCTTGACTGGGTTAGATATATAGAACCATTGATGTAGCATACCTAATAGGATTTTTCTGTGGTTTCAAATTTTTGCCCTACACATATTTTTTTTTCTTATGTAGACGTAATCAACCCTATCATGAAATGTTCTTACAACGTTCGCATGCTGTTTAATATGTAGAATTGGGTGAAGCGGAACAAGAAGATGTTGCCTTCAAGCAGGTACTTTTTTAATACATACACTCATCATGGTATACACAAACTTAAAGCCTAAATCTTCCATCAATTCACTTGATTTTGATTCGACTACACTTTATTGTATATCATTATGACATAGATAGATAATATCCCAGAAAAAGTAACCACATCGATACATCAATTGGAACGCATCTGGATATTGATGGAGTTTATGAGTCCAAACAATGTAAATCCGTGCTTATCACTTTAAGTAAGATATCCTCTTGATTCCTACAAAAATATAATGCAGGCATGGCTGATGTACTTCTGGGGCAGAGCTAAGTTACACGGTGTGGAAGAAGACATCGCAGAGGAACGCGTCCAGTTGTGGATCAGCCGTAGCAGCGGGAAATCTCAGACAACCTCTCATGATGCCTTGGATGGTAAAATCAGACTTGGCCATTTTGTTTCCATTACTTATTTTTTTGCTTGAGTTAGGTTCGGAATGATAAATTTAAGTTTTCCATATTTTGCTCGTCTTTAGTGGAAAGAGGGTTGATAGAGCTAAGGAAACTGGGAATAGAGCAACAGCTGTGGGAAGCTTCTCGAAGAGAAATCGATCAGCTTCCATCTCCTACTTCTTCGAATCACGAACTTGATGCAGATTCATAGTAAAGTCTCTTCCTCTCTTTTGGTAAAAGAAAATTTCGTTTTGTATATCTCTTCATGTAAGTTTCACGAAGTATCTGTGTACCATTGTTTTCCTTTTTTTTTGCCCCCTTCTCACAGTCGAGTGTGTAAGCTTTGGTATTCTTATTTACACAATTAAGTCCAACAATTTTGGGAAAAGAAAGAAAATCTGAGTTACTCCAAAAATAAGATATCGAAAACACTGATCCCAATAAGAATCAGTCTTGCCCTTGCTGTGTAATAATAACCTGGTTGAAGTCTTATGACAGAAGAAAACCATGCTTTGAAAGAAGTATTGAACAAGTACTTCTACCAGTGGATCTGACACTCGTACCTCTATTCAGTATTCAACTCTACCAAATACTGCATTTTTGTTGTGGGAAATTCTCCATGGTTCTCAAACAATCAATATCCCAATCAGAAACAAAGAGATTAAAGTACAAATAGGAATTAAATAAGACTCGAATTCAATAACACTTCAGGGAAGAAAGAAAGAAAAATCTCTAGAATAACCCTTCTACAATATTGGAATTGGATCTTCCATGACATCTTCAGCAACAAAACCACCAGCACGTCCATTGTTACCATTTAACACAACCACACTTCCTTCGGCATCCACATCAACAATCACAGAATCTCCTTCTTTAATGTCCCTTGAAAGCATCTTCTCTGCCATGCTATCCTCCAAAAGCCTCATAATCGCTCGTCTAAGCGGCCTCGCACCATAACTCGGGTCGAATCCTTCATCCACCACTCTCTCTTTAAACCTCTCAGTCACCTGAAGCTCAATCTCTTTGACCTCAAGTCTCGCCACCACCTCTTTCAGCATTATATCAGCAATCTCCTTGACTTCCAGCTTCGTCAACTGTCTGAAGACAATCATCTCATCTAACCTGTTCAAGAACTCCGGTCTGAAATACTGTTTTAGTTCCTCAGTCACTAAGCTCTTGATTCTGTTGTAGCTGCTGTCTTTCTCGTCATGGTCGAGATCAAACCCAATTCTTCTACCACCTTTTTCGATCACACTGCTTCCTACATTTGAAGTCATGATGAGAAGCGTGTTCTTGAAATCGACAGTTCTTCCTTTGCTATCAGTTAGTCTACCGTCTTCTAGGATCTGAAGCATCATGTTGAAAACATCAGGATGGGCTTTCTCGATTTCGTCAAAGAGAACAAGTGTGTAGGGCCTGCGTCGAACCGCCTCAGTTAACTGACCTCCTTCTGTATATCCTACGTAACCAGGAGGTGAACCAATGAGTTTTGAAACTGTGTGTCGTTCCATGAACTCACTCATGTCAAGACGGATCATCGCTTCTTCTGAACCGAAGTAGTAAGCAGCCAAGGCCTTGGCAAGCTCTGATTTCCCTACACCAGTTGGACCAGAGAAGATGAAACTGGCGATAGGACGGTTTGGGTTCTTGAGTCCAACACGGGCACGGCGGATAGCCCGACTGATGGCTTTGACAGCTTCATCTTGGCCAATGACTCTTGTGTGAAGAGTCTGCTCCATTTGAAGAAGACGGCTAGATTCATCAGACGAGACTTTTTCTACTGGGATTCCTGTCCAGGTGGCGACAATGTGTTGGATGTCCGATTCCGTGACAGTAGGACCTCCTTCCTCAGCTTCATTCTCGGCTTTGGTCACTTCTTTGCCTTTAGCTAAAACAGCAGCTATCTCAGCCCTGAGCTCTATTTCACGGTCGCGATGAGAACCAGCCTGTTAGCAAAAAGAACTCAGGAGCTGTAAATATTAAATCTTGGGGTGTATGGAGGGTAAGAAAAAACTCAATGTTGATACCTTCTCAAAGTCTTGGCCTCGCACAGCTTCATTCTTCTCCTTAGTGATTTGCCTGAGTTGCTTTTCAAGCTCTCTAGCTTCCTCAGGAACCTAAACAAACAATACTTTCTCTGAATCAGCTCACGCAGCTATCAAAACACATCTATCTTGGTAAATGAGTGAAACATGCAAATATGAATGAACCTGAGCATGGCGTAGCCGAACCCTAGACCCAGCTTCATCAATCAAGTCAATCGCTTTGTCTGGAAGAAACCGATCACTGTCCAAACAAATAAAAGAAGATGGGTTGAGATTAAGCTGCAATTTGATTAAATGTTCTTTGTTGCTTAAAGACTGAAATAAATAAAAGACAAAAACCTGATGTACTGATGTGACAGTTGAGCAGCAGCAACCAAGGCCTCATCAGTGTACCGAAGTTTGTGGTGAATCTCATAACGCTCACGCAAACCGTGCAAGATCTGAATAGCTTCCTCTACAGTTGGTTCAGGTACCTTGACAGGCTGGAACCGTCTCTCCAATGCTGGATCTTTCTCAATGTGCTTCCTGTACTCATCCAATGTTGTTGCACCAATACACTACCAAAAACATTTAGAAAAACTTGAGTTTTACGGTTCTATTAATTTACATTTTGACATAACTACACCAATAAAAAGTAAGAAAAATTTACCTGCAATTCACCTCTTGCAAGAGCTGGCTTTAAGATGTTAGCAGCATCGATGGCACCTTCAGCGGCTCCTGCACCAATCAACGTGTGCACTTCATCAATAAACAGAATTATGTCATCACTCTGCCTGATTTCCTCCATAAGCTTCTTCAGTCTTTCCTCGAATTCTCCACGGTACTTCGTTCCAGCCACTAGAAGACCCATATCAAGCGTTATAACCTGACAAAAAATGTAAAAGTAAATTAGTTGAAGCATATATACACATACTCGTGCACTCTAACTAAGTATCTTAAATTAATTATTAATTATATCTTATGGGAGAATATTTTACCGTCTTCCCCTCAATTGTTTCAGGAACATCACCACTAGCAATTCGTTGTGCAAGTCCTTCAGCTATTGCTGTCTTACCAACTCCAGGTTCTCCAATAAGACAAGGGTTGTTCTTGGTTCTTCGAGCCAAGATCTGGACCACTCGTTCGATCTGAGGCTGTCTTCCAACAACTGGATCCAGTTTACCCTGCAACAGGAAGTGAAAAATATTAATATTCAGCAGAAACCTCCAGGCATTAACATGACATTCTCTTCAAAATGAGTAAGGATTTTAATTACCTCCTCTGCTAGTTTAGTTAAGTTAGTCCCATATTCTTCTAGTGTTGGCATTTTGCTGTTACTGCTGCTTCCTCCACCAACGCTTGCTGTGACTTCATTGTTTTCCCCAACCATACGTATAACCTGAAAAAATATTATATGAATACCCAAAATGTTATCACGAAACGGTTTACAAAGACAGGACATTATTGTTAGAGAATCCAGAATTAGTGCATTTACCTGCGTCCGGATGTTACTAGGATCTGCACCCAAATTCTCCAAAACACGAGCTGCCACACCCTCTCCTTCACGAAGAAGACCAAGCAAAAGGTGCTCTGAACCAATGTAGTTATGCCCTAGAATTCAAACAACCAAAAGTTCCCAAATTGATAAGAAATAAGTTAGTTACATTAGTAAAAAGAAGCTTTATGTATTGCACAACTCATAACACGCTCCAAACCCTAAATATAATTAAATAGCAACAGATCGTTACCAAGTTGTCGAGCTTCTTCTAGTGACAACTCGAGGACACGCTTTGCACGAGGAGTAAATGGGATCTCCACTGCCACAAATCCACTGCCTCTTCCAATGATCTTTTCAACCTCTACACGAGAATCTTTAAGATTAATCCCCATGGATTTAAGAACCTTGGCAGCAATCCCAGTCCCTTCTCCAATTAGACCTAACAATATTTGCTCAGTCCCAACAAAGTTATGGCCAAGCCTCCGAGCTTCCTCTTGAGACAGCATAATAACCTTAATTGCTTTCTCGGTAAACCGCTCAAACATGGCTTTTGGTACACATCGCCTAGCTTTTTCCATACGATATGAGATATTAAGGTTAACCTTAGAAACGAAATCTTGATGACTAGGCCTTGCCCTAAAATCCAATGCATTGGAAGCCTTTAACCCTGTGAAGCACTGAATTTTCAAAACAGGTGCTTGTGAACTGAACATCATCTTCACAGACCCTCTTGGGTTTCTGTATTCTTTGGACTGCACATGCCTTCCGGGACAAAAGAAAGGAGCTGTAAAATGAGCTACCAACCTACCCATATTGTGGAGTTGCGAGGCTGCAAATTTGGTAATGGTAAAACATAAGTTCTAGCACTATATTGGCTTAAACCAAAATACTTAAAAAAAAAAAAAAAACTCCGATAAGTTTTGTGCTTTCATTGAGTGATTAAGAAAAACACAAACATCATACAATGACAAAGCTACACTAAATCGAAAATCTGTGCATTACAGGCAGTGCTGAAAATAAACAAATGCCAAACACTGATACTTAGATCCTATTGAACCAAAAACAGAGAAGAGAAAGAGCTCATGGCACATGAATACACCATTTCAATTCACCAGCTAAGAGCAGCAGTCACGATTTAGCAAAAAAAAGCATTCAACTTTAAACAAATCTATACGCGAATACACAACCCTAATTTCAAAGTAATCATTTTTTTTTTGCAAATCAATACAACCAAATGAAAAAAGAGTACCCAGATTCCTGAAACACAAAAAATGAAACCACCGAAAGAAACAATCTAAAACACCATGAGAAATAGAAGAAGAAGAAGAAAACTCAAACCTTTAAAAGCTCACACAACAGAGAAAAAGAAACCTTTCAATGAACCACAAAACCCACAACAACAAATGAAGAAAGAAACAGACTGAGAAAAAAGAGAGTGAGTGCAGGAAAAGAACAAGGGTTTTTTATTACCGTCGACGCCTTTGGGGATGGATAGAGAGAGAAGTTGGGAGAAAGCGAGAGAGAGTCCTTTTTAATGGTCGGCCCGTCTGAGGGAAAGAGATAGGAGGAAAGGAAAGCGAAGAGATTATTTCTCTCTTTTTATCTATCTACTCTCCTTCTCTCGCCCTTCATCGCCGCCCTTCATCGATTAAACACACACACACTCACCTACCAAAGCTGCATCTCAACCGTTAGATTTACACAGAAGCATTCCACACCGTCGGATTTAACTACTTTTATAACGAGTCAACCTCAATGAGAATCTTGGTCCCAAAGATAAGGGTTTGTGACGTTTTGAGTTTAAGACCGGTTTTGTCCGTCAAACCGGAAATAAATCAAAGAACATAATTAAACCGAAGTTAAACCAAAATCAAACCGATTTATCATATTATATAGTTTTTTGTTTTTTCGTATGATCCACTTTCATTGGCTAGAGAGAGATTGTAACGGTGTCGTCGTCGCCAAACGATTGATTTTTGCATATTGAGAGCTTCTTCTTCCCAAAAAAGGTTCCTTCATTGATTTCTCAGTGCTCTCTTTTGCGTGTTTTTTAACGATCTGATTCCATGTCTTTGTTTCTTGTTCGATTGTGAATTTGAGAAAATGGCGATTCGAGATCTATCTATCTATGTATACGTTTTTATTTTCTTCAGTTCGAACTGATTCGGAAATGTCAAGAGATCAGATCGATTCTTGGGGGTTTACGATCTTAGTCCTTTAGATTTTCGTAATTCGATTCCTGTACATCAGATTTGGCTTAATTCTATATGTTCGTAACTGAGGAGTTGTACGCTCTTTAGCAGAGTCTTTGGTGGTTGTTTAATTATGTGTTCTTCTGAGTTTTGAATGGCTGATCTTTTGAATTTGAGATTCTTGCAAATGGGATAGTTATACTGTGAATTGGTTTTTATGTTTTTGATTTCAGTTCACCTTCTGATTACGTTTGGTGTTTTTACCTTTTTGTCTTATAACTTAGTATGAAGATCGGTTTTGATAATCTTGTTTTAGAATATAGATTGATTATGGAAGAGAGGTTTGAATACTCTGTTTGTGAGATTCATTCTGTTTGGTAACTCAATTGATTGATCTTGTGATGGAATCGTGGAAATTGATGTGTGTGTGTGTTTCCTGCTTTCCTATTTTATAAGGGCTTGAGGTATATTATTACTTTGATTCTTGTAAAGGATAAAGAACAGTTGGTTAACGTTATTATTATGCTTGCTTGTTCAGGGCACAACGAGAATGGAAGAAGAGTATGAGAGTCGTCGAATGAGGAGATGGGAAGAGTTGGACACTGACATCTTAGTAAGAATTTTCCAGAAGTTTAGCGTCTTTGAGCTGACTTCGGGATTAGCTCATGTTTGTAGAGGATGGAGAGCTGCTTGTTGCGATCCTATTCTTTGGAAGACTCTTAATTTGTCACACATGAGATCTAGTTTCATCAAGATCCCATTAGAGCCTTATGTCTATGTTGAACGCCGCTCTGATGAGGCCCTGACCCGCATCCTGAAACTCTCCATGAACCTTAGCGGAGGAAACACTAGGACCTTGATCTTCCATTTCAACTTGTTTCTGAGTGATGATCAGCTTACTTACACCGCTGAAAGGTATGTTTGTTTTCTTACTTCCCTTAAAAGAGTCTTCCACATTGTTCCATCAAAGCATGGCCAAAGTTCTGGTTTAGGTTTAGTTTGGTTAAGGTTTAGACACTACTCATCAGTTTTAGACAAAAGTTTGTTAGGTTTTTGGTTTAGTTTAGGTTGTATGCCTACTCTGAGTTAAAGTTGGTTGTACTCAATATGTGCAGGTGTCCAGGGTTGAGACGGGTTGTCCTTCCAGCTTGGAACAGAATAAAGAAGACTGGTATATGCAAAGCTATAAGGATCTGGAAAGATCTAGAGTCACTAACAATGCCGAGCATCGCAAACCCGCCTTATCTCTTGACAGAAATCGCCAAGAACTGCAAGAATTTTAAAGAGCTCAAGATCATGGGTCCATTCGAAGTCTTCTTTGCAAACACGCTCATCACTTGCCTCCCAAACCTCAAAATCCTCAGCCTTAGATGCTCGGCTATAAAGCGGGAAGCGCTCATGAAAATCCTTGACGGATTACAGAGCCTTGAAGTGCTCAACATATCACACTCTCACCTGGTGGAGTACAGCAGTTGGCAACCGCAGCAGAAGGTGATTGTTAGAGATCTTGATAAGACGATAATGGAGAAAACAGCGAGGTTGAAGCGGTTTTTGACTTGTATGGAGCACAAGACGTGTTTGATGTGCCAGAGGACAGAAAATGATGAAGGGATAGTGCGATGGTATAAGTACGAGGAAGGAGGGTGGAAGGTTGATGAAGTGAGTTCTCTTCATCTTTGATGTTTTTTTTGGTGATATTGTTTCTTTGTGGAGACTTAACTTCTTCTTGTTCATTTATATTTGTTTGAGTTGCTTTGTGAGTTGTTTTGATGTGAACGATATTATGTGTATATAATGTGTAGACGTTTGTATGTAGTGATCAACTTTGGATCACCAACTTTGACACAAAATAGGCAAATAAAACAATAAACTTTCAATATTACAATGTTTTTTTTGGGTTTTTTTGTCCATAGTTTTTGTTTATTTATTTCTGGAACAGACATAAAGAGGACCAAATAAGTATTGAGAAAAAGGTTGAATTATGGATTTATAAATCATAAAGAGTACACTGTACACTAACTTGTAGTCAAAATGGAACTAGTTTTTAAAAGTTTACAAAGGGGAAAAAACATGCAAACATCACACACGAACTGAGACGGCACGCATGTTACATGCTGCAATTCATATTTCATCACACACAACAACAAAAATGGCACTAAAAGTGCGTTTCTCACAATAGGTCATGCTATCTCAAACTCATTTTTTATCACTAATAATCAAGATTTGATTAGTTAATGAGATATTAATAATTTTGACAACCTACTCTAAACATAGATTAGACTATAGTAGTAGCTAGTATACAACTTTCTTATATAACCGAACCATCGTTAATCGAAACCATAGAAATCAATTCTCTTTTGCCACTGAAAACGTGTACGGGTAATAAAAGACATAATTATGTTGAAGTGTACGCAAATGTCTAAACATTAAAACGAAATGTCTATGCAATGTCTAAAACAGAGTATTCAAACCTAACTATGATAATGTTTAGAGTTTACGCAATGTTCGCTTATAAATTTATAACCTAAAAGAGAGTTTACGTAATGTTACAAGTTCGCTTATAAATTTATAACCTAAAGAGAGTTTACGCAATGTTACAAGTCCTAAAGACGAATAGTTAAGCACATGTATGTATAATAGATGTGAGTTTACACAATATCCTCTTGAGCTACAAGTCTCACTCAAGTAGGTATAGTCAAAAGCACATAGCAGCATACTCGTCTAAAATAAATAAGATTAGTCACATTTGTATTTGCAATCATATCTGTACCTATTTTCTCTTACCTAACCACTCGTCTCGAACGGCATCACCGAACACTGTTTTTATAAAACTCAGCCACCACTACTAATAAGTTAGGTGTAACGATCTATTCCTTAAATAAAAACATTTACAAAAATTTACATGTACACTAAAATATTTTTCAGATTAGAAAAAAAGGACCTCTAGAAAGATTCTTTTTTTTTCTTAGTCCGTCTCTGACGACGACTATTAGAAAAAACAAATTGTTGAAAATTATTGTTGCGTAATTGACCATTTTATTTGTATTATCTACCAAATCGTACAATAATATCATATGTTTAATGCTACCCGATTGCAAAATTAAATTATAAAAATCTATAAAAAATTAAAAACACAAAACACGTTACTCTCATAAGTTCTTTTTCTTTGTTTAGCTCTCTCTCTCTCTCTCTCTCTCTCTCTCTCTCTCTTCGCTTCTCTTCTCTTCTCTCTTCGATTTAGCTTTCAATCATGGTTCTGCAAATATGGGAGACGTTGAAAGAAACCATCACAGCTTACACGGGACTATCTCCAGCTGCGTTTTTCACCGTACTAGCTCTCGCTTTCGCCGTTTACCAAGTCGTCTCCGGTTTTTTCGTCTCTGACGAAGTTCACCGACCTCGTTCTTTGGAGGTACATCCCGAATCTGACCCTCTTCCGCCGCCTGTTCAGCTCGGAGAAATCACCGAGGAGGATCTTAAGCTGTATGACGGCTCCGATTCCAAAAAGCCCCTTCTTATGGCCATCAAGGGTCAGATCTATGATGTTTCCCAGAGCAGGTACTTACTTTACAAAACAATGGTTTGAATCTTAATCATCACAAAGTTAGACAGATAGCAGAAGAAAACGATTCAATCCAATTAGTTTCGAAGATTTAGGGGGTTTAGGTTAAGTTAGTTAATTTCAGTGATTGTTGGATTTGGGGGTTTTTGTTAATCGTTTGATTATGCTCTTAATCTCGTTTAATTATATAGATATGTAGTAGAGCTGATGAACTATGTAACTATGACTGGGTCACAAACTCCTCGTATGTTCTTTTTTGTACACAGAATGTTCTATGGACCAGGTGGGCCGTATGCTCTGTTTGCAGGGAAAGATGCGAGCCGAGCTCTGGCTAAGATGTCGTTTGAGGAGCAAGACTTGACTGGTGATATCTCAGGTCTCGGTGCATTTGAGCTAGATGCGTTACAAGACTGGGAGTACAAGTTCATGAGCAAGTATGTCAAGGTCGGAACCATTCAAAAGAAGGATGAGGAAGGCAACAAAACTTCAGAAACTTCCGAAGCAAAGGCTACCTCTGCGGAAGGTCTTTCTACAGACGTTGGAGAAGAAGCTTCCGAAACAAAGGCTGTCTCTGCGGAAGGTCTTTCTACAAACAATGAACGAGAAGCTTCCCCAGTTACCCATGATGAAACTTCTAGAGGTATAGACGAGAAAATCGCGGAAACCACTGAGAAGAAGGATGATCATGATGTTGCAAAGGAGTAAAGTCGTCAATGTAATCAGAGGGCACACTTTCTCTTGAGGAATTAGTGGGATTTTTCAGGGGTTTTAAGTATGAGTCGTATATAGCTCAAGGTGGAAGAATAAAAAACGGTGGCTTTGTTTGTACTTTTTGGATCTTTTATATAATGATTACATCTAATTCTCTGGTTACGGAAGCTTTAAAATTACATTATTTCTACAATGCACCGACTCGTGAGAAGTGGTCAAATCGGTTCTGAGTTATAAATGCTTTGCTCTAAGGAATTGGTTTGTATTTGCTTTGGAGCATACTTGCCTTGTAGTATTAAGAAAACATATTGAATTAGTAGAGTATGTATGAAAATGATAACATCCAACTCATAAAAGGTTTGGCCGTTTGGGTTCTGAATTGCTAACATGTTAGAGTTTTGTGATCTACTTTGAATCCAGTCGCAGAGGGAAGATAATATATATATATATATATATATGTATATATAGTTTCGGTGTAACCAATTGCAAATTTTTAGTGCAAATTATGAAGAGTTCACGAAACTATTTTGTATTTTCTTTGTTTGTATTTTTTGGATATAGGTTTTATCTCTTATTCCAAAAAAAATAGTTTTATATGTTTTCTATACACTTTTTATGATCAATTAGGGATGAGTATACCACCACCTTATTCATGTTTTGGATTCTTGGAAACTGCAATTTTGTAATATTTTGCCAATCAAAGTATTCATCAAGTTTTCACGTTTTAGTACTAATAAAAAGCGTGATCTATTAAAATTAGTTTTTTTAGTATTTATAATTTTTTACATTTTTTTTGTCCAGTTTAGTTTGTTCTGCTATATTAGCATGTTACTAAATATATAACTAATGAAAACGTGATTATTCTACTAAAACTGGTTTTTCAGTATTTATAATTAATTTACAAAAAAATGTCCAGTTCAGTTGGTTCCGCTTACAATTATTATGTCAGGCCAAGTTGTTAAATTGAAAAGTTCAAAATCTATTAATTGTGAATATTGAAGTTTGATAAGTTAATATTAATTCATGAAAATGTGAGAAGTACTTTTTACCGAGAAGTATTTTTTACATTAAATATTTTTTAATTTATGTGAATACTCTAAAATCAAAATTTTATGAAGTTTGTATGATCAAGTGATCATTGAAAATTCACCTGACAGCAAAATGACAGGGTTTCTTGACAAAGTTTAGTTTATCTAACAATCTTATAAACTTGTTCGAAATAAATCTGATATAATTTTAAAAAGAAAACAATTACAGTCCCATATGGTCTCAAGCACCCAACCAATATTTTTTCCTCAATTTAGCCAAAAATATACATTGTAAATTGTTAAAGTGGAATTGAAATCCATAAATGATAGCATACTGCACCAAGTACGTCCAACAACAAAGAACATGCCAATAACATGCTCTTGTAAACCCATCTTAACATTTTTTAATTATTTCTTCTAGATTTCATCCGACTTAATAATTTTTTATTAATAATAAATGAAGATTTCTGATATTCGTTTTATCAACAAAAAAAACTGAAAATTCTAAACGATAGCAAAAAAAAAAAAAAATTCAACCAAAAAGTTGTCCTGGTGATTCGATTAAAAAAAATGGTTATTGTGTTATGGAGTTCTGAGTAGATAGTCACATGACATTAAATATGTTTACAAAATACAAAATGGTAAATAGCATTATAGAATTATCAAACTATTAACCTAAGTGGCAGGTTTTACCGAATTAAACCAACAAAAATAACTATTTTACCTTTTACAATTTATTGTTTTTTTTTTCACTAAGAAATAATGGCAATATCTGTTATCTATATTAAGGTGTTATATTTTATAACGTGTCTTCTTAATTAACAGATTGCGGATTTTGCGCAAAAAAAAAAAACAGATTGCGGATATGAAGGTTTGGGCATTATTGTTGAAATGAAGTTGTCAAACCGAAGTGAACCGTACAATTCAGTAAAGACGGTTTGAATTTTGGTCTCTGAAGAAATTTTGGATTTAAATCGACAACTGGTTAGTTTCGGTTTGGAACCTTCAAACCGATCGGTTGAAATTATTATTGATCCACATTTTCAAATTCAAATATCAGATTACATTCTTCCCTCTTTCCGCCCCTCTCGCTCTCTCTCTCTCTCGAAGGTGAAGAAGCTATGGGCGTGAAGTATCTGTGGGATGTTTTGGAGCCTTGTAAGAAGACTTTCCCACTCGATCATCTTCAGTGAGTTTATCGCTTCATCTCAATTTCTCTTTAACTTTCTGGGTTTTTTTTTTTTTTAAAAAGACCAAGTCTTGACGAGATCTAATCGCTGTAGAAACAAAAGGGTATGCGTAGATCTCTCTTGTTGGATGGTGGAGTTGCATAAAGTTAACAAATCTTATTGCGCCACCAAAGAAAAAGTTTATCTTCGAGGACTCTTTCACCGACTCCGAGCCCTAATTGCCCTAAACTGCTCCATCATTTTAGTCTCAGGTAATTCTACCCTCCTGTTGTAAAATTGAAATCAGATTAGCCAATCTGGGATTTTGTTTGTAGCTCAATTTTTTTTCCTTTGGCTGGTGGGTTTGTATCGTTTTCATTGAGAATAGTTGTAGCAGAAGGCATGAGTGATCAAATCTGTTCTGAGTTATTCATAATTTGTTTCTAAAGATTTGATTTTTTTTTAATGGTATTTGATCATATACTTGATTTGTTGCAATGTGGATTGTAATTGTAGATGGTGCAATTCCTGGAATAAAAGTGCCAACTTATAGGCGTCGGTTGAAAGCAAGATTCGAGGTACAATGATGTCAAATTTTATCATTGCATATGATGGCTAAGTTTCTCAGATTATGTTTCGATTTAATGCTTTATTGGTTCAGCCAGGTCGCTGATGATGGCGTTGAACCTGGGAAAGAGACTTCACTCAAAAGAAATATGGGGTCCGAGTTCTCCTGCATCATAAAAGAGGCTAAAGTTATTGCATCAACACTGGGAATACTGTGTTTAGACGGGTAACTTTCCAAGACTGTTCGCCTAGATTGACAATGTGACCTATGGTTTGAGTATTTTGCTCTACTTGTGAGAGGGTTTGCAACTGTAAACATGGACACTTAAGCATCTATGCTCTAGTTTCTTGTTTGACCATATTGTTTTCCCTTCAAATGCAGGATTGAGGAAGCTGAGGCACAATGCGCTCTTCTAAATTCAGAATCCTTATGTGTAAGACACATTTTTCAGCTTTAATCAGTTTCTTGTTCTTCATGCTGTTAACACAATATTCAATAACAACTTATGGTTTTCTTGAAAATCCATAGGACGCCTGTTTTAGCTCTGATTCAGATATCTTCCTTTTTGGTGCAAAGACTGTATACAGGGAAATATGTCTTGGTGAGTGGAGAGAGACACTTTAGCCCTGTTGGTTTCTTTTACTATCTGATAATGGTTGATTGTATTTTATGGCCTAATTAATCTGCCAATGAACTAGGTGACGGAGGTTATGTTGTTTGCTATGATATGGATGACATCAAGAAAAAGCTTGGGCTTGGTCAGAACTCATTGGTAACTTAACGAGACTCTTTAAGTGATTAGCTTTATATACTTAACCCTGATCTTTCGAAGCTGCACCATGTTATTATAAAATGATTTGATTGGTAGAAGCATGACGCCTCTGATATTCCAGCCTATAATGTTTTCTCGATAAACTTAGGCGAGATAGATAGGACTAAGCGTATGAATGGTTCCACTGAAATGTTGTAGCTTTAAGGGCTCAATTCCTTTAGTTGCATCAGTAGACAAGAACTCTCTGTTGACTATTATTCCATACGTTAAAGAACTTTGAGATCTTAGATATGTTCCATCAAATGGTAAGGTTATTCTTACAATGTTTTCTTGGGTGATGTTCCAGATAGCTCTAGCGCTTTTGCTTGGCAGTGACTACTCTCAGGGAGTTCGTGGTCTTCGTCAGGTGTGTTCATGACTCAAGCTTTTGTAAACCTCCATCTATCGGGGTTGTATATTATGCTACTTCCTGTGTGTTTATCAATAGTTGGAATCAAAAGACTTATAAACAAGTTCTTCTATGTACAGGAGAGAGCTTGTGAGCTTGTTAAGTCGATTGGAGAAAATGTTATTCTTCAAAAAGTTGCATCGGAAGGACTTGCCTTTGCGGAAAAACCTAAAAAGTCTAAGAAGCAAGTTAAGCCTTCTGTGTGCAGTAAAAAAGGGACCTTACCTTTGGTGGTTATGAATGGTATTGAAAGCAACAACTTCTTTGTGTTTTGTGATAACATGCTTGGCTTATTCACTTAGTTGATTTTGGTGGTTACCCAAACAGAATGTCTTTTATCATTAAAAATCTCTTTCCGTAATTTCAATTTGTTGTAGGAAAAAATAGTGAACCAGAAGGACTGGAACAGATCAAGCAGGTGATCGATGCGTTCATGAACCCCAAGTGCCACCAAGCAGACTCTAATACAGTTTCCAGGTTAATATTTCTTTCCATTTCTTTGTTGTCAGTCCTGTGATGATAATTCTGCTCCATATTGTATCTATTCTTAGAGCTGGCAAGTACATATACCCATCTTTTGTAGCAACAAGCTTATAACAGGAATATCTGTTAAAAGCCTTGAGATTAGTGCACTTGGAAAAATAGTTGAATTTCTATACAGATTTCGGATGAAGGAAGTGATATAATTTTTATACTGTTCTTTCAGGGCCCTAGCTGAATTCTCTTTCCAACGCACCAAGCTTCAGGAGATATGCCACCAGTTCTTTGAGTGGCCCCCAGAGAAAAAAGGTATTACTTTGGATTTTTACATATTTCTTATTCCTTGTAGGTTGCATTTGCAGACATTGTACAAAACCAATTGTGAAACTAGCGTTTCTTCTTTTTCACTATGTTTCATTTTAGATGAATACATACTTCCTAAAGATGCTGAAAGAAATCTGAGAAGGTTCGCTATTTTGCAATCAAAAACAACTGAGGTTGAAGTTAATCTTCCTCTCCATAAGGTACCTCTCTCCCCCTCTCAGGCGGGTTTTACGTTAGATTTACTCCAAAACATGAATTCATAAAATCTATATACTGCTCATAGAAGGTTATGATATTGGTAAATATGAAACTTTTGTTTTTGTTTTGAGTTTGGAGATACCAGCAGCTTAAAAGTTAACTGGTTTTCCCTTGCATAAATCAGTTGGAAGTTAACTGGATTTTGTTTAACTCTTGTGAGAAAAAATTCTCTTGCAGCCAGAGAAGTGTCCGGTGTCTGAAATCATAAAGACTCGCAAAGTACAGGGACGAGAATGTTTTGAAGTCTCATGGAATGATCTAGAAGGGTTAGAGACGTCCATTGTTCCTGCAGATCTTGTAGAAAGGTAACGATAATGATCATAGCATGACCTTCACTCATTTACTCAAGACTGGGAATAAAGTTTACGAGAGATCTAAACATCGATCTAGCTCAAGTGATTGACATTGACAAAACATCGATCTAGCTCAAGTGATTGACATTGACTAAACCTGTGTTGTATGGTCTTTAATGCAAAGACATAACGCACTATGAATCAGTAACTGAAATAGTGTCTGAAGTAGTTTGGCTTGGCAATAGAAACTTCATAAAAGAGTAATAGTTTGGTTTCCAGAACGCTGCAAATACTGAATATGGAACGTCAAAACAAAACTTAGTACTAGATCTACTTATGCAGGCAAATAGCTTCGGTTTATGTGACACATAACACCAAATTTGGTTCAGTTTTATGTTCGTGTTCGCTGAAATACTGTTCTCGTTCTGGTTATGCATATTTATCCGACTTGTTTCTTTTCAGGGCTTGTCCTGAGAAGATCATAGAGTTCAAGGAGAAACTGGCAGCAAAGAAGAAGAAACCAAAGCCGAAACAAAAGCAGAAGGAAAGTAGTTCACCGACCAAATCTTCTTCTCTTGCCGAACTCAGGCATTGTATAAGAATAATGTTATGAGACTTCTTTAATCTTTTTATTCTTTGTATTAAGCTCTGCTCTTTCATTTCATCTCCTCCTTTTCTCCGATTCCACCACTGTTCGAATCCCCACCGACTAGTCAGTCTTAGATTAGATCCACGCTCTAGGTTTCTCGTAGCAGGTCTTTCTTCTTCACTCGCTAACCAGCCGTGATGTTTCCTAAAAATACGGTTTTATCGGATATAAGCGCGTGTGGGATCTTCGGCATAATCACCTTCTCGTGCCTCAGTTTCTGGGGTGAGATTGGCAAACGCGGCGGCATCTTCGACCAGGTCCATCCTTATCTCCATTTCACATACATACATACGCCGTCGTACGTCGATTCCTTTGGTTTAGCATCTGCGGTTGACTTTTGTGTTTTTTTTTTTTTTTTCTTTTTCGGTTTCAGAAACTCATACGGAAGTTTGTGCATATAAATATTGGGCTGGTGTTTCTACTTTGCTGGCCTCTGTTCAGGTAATAACGGAATGAAAAGTGTCGATTTTGATAGGACCAATTTCAGCTTTCACCAGTTAAAATCCAAATACTCTTTGATTATTTCAGTTCAGGAATCCAAGGAGCGCTTTTTGCATCTATTGTAACTGGACTCAATATAATAAGGATGCTATTGCTAGGCCTTGGAGTGTACCACGACGAAGGAACCATCAAGTCTATGAGCAGACATGGAGATCGCAGGTACCTCAATCAGAGACATCACATACATGCCTTAGTATTTGAATCTTTAACTATCTCTTAGCTATCTTAGTTTCTATGATCAAGACTCAGTTCTTATTGCTTTGTATCACTTCACAAAGTGTCTATAGCTGCTCTCTGCACCAGGGAACTACTTAAAGGACCTCTTTATTATGCACTGTCCATCACATTGGCCTGTATCGTCTTTTGGAAAACATCCCCAATCTCGATTGCTGTAATATGTAACCTTTGCGCAGGAGATGGTACGTACATACAGTTAGCTTTGGTTATTTGATACAATAATCGATTGAATGATGAATCTTTATACACGCTGTGTTAAAAGGTATGGCTGACATAGTGGGGAGGCGGCTTGGAACAGTGAGGCTTCCTTACAACAGAAACAAATCATTTGCTGGTAGCATTGGAATGGTCACCGCCGGGTTCTTAGCTTCTGTTGGGTATATGTACTACTTTGCTTCATTTGGTTACATCGAGGTTAGCGTGGGAATGATTCTACGGTTTGCCGTCATCTCTATAGCATCAGCTCTTGTGGAATCACTCCCCATAAGCACCCAAATTGACGACAATCTCACCATCTCCTTAACCTCTGCATTGGTCGGTATTCTACTCTTCTAATAGTACCCTCCTCTCTTTGTTCTTCTGTATCATCAAATAAAAATAAAGGGTCGAAGCTTGATTGCCCTGTGGTGTGGAGGTAAAATTGCTGCATTCAGAATCCCCATCTTCTTCTTGTATATGTACGTATTAGTGAATAATCTCATATTGTTGTTGTCTATGGATCGTAATTTTCAGCTGCTAGGTACAATGTTGTAATGTTCTATCCATTAGTGAGAAATATGACTAATACATATGGAGCTTTCTAGCTCTCTCTAGAAGAAAGTTTCCATGGAGCTTTGACGACCAAAAAAAGAGCACATCATTTTTTTCTGCAATGTGATTAAAAAATGATAGGAAGGTTTCAACTGGATGCATACATACATCACCAGTGAACAATTCTTTTTATATGCATGCATGATGACAAATCAAAATGTACCACTAAAATGAGAGACTCTTTCCAAGGAAGACACTTGTCAAAATATATATATATATATATATATATATATCTTTTGTTAAAGGTCAATAATTGATTTTTGGAGAGGTGTATATTACTAATTAGTTGTTGTTGATCACAATTGTGAATAATCAGAATCAGAGACTCTTCTATTAAAACATGTACAAAAAGAAAGCGTTGTTGATCACAATTATGAATAATCAGAAAAGAAAAAGAAAACATCTCTACAAATGACTATGTTATATAATCGAAAATTCAAATATTAAAAAAAAAAAAACTTGTTTGGTAGACAACAAACAAAAATGAAATAGAAATGAGAAAACTCGTGATTGGTTCACGAATTTTTAATAAATTGTTGACTAAAAATTACTTTGCGCAACGTGGGATTACATAAGCCTGGTAGGCGAGCTTATTTATAAGTTTAAGCAAACTATAGTATATGTTTTGTCACTTTCATAATCCTTTTTTTATAATATAAGATATTTTAGAAAAACTTTTTTTGTTTTATAATATAAGATGTTTTTAAGTTTTTATACTATTTTTAGATTAGTTTAATATTTTCTATTATGCAGTCTTGTTTATGATTGGTTAAATATTTTTAAATAGTAATTTCTTAATCTACATGTTTCACTAAAACATCTTATATTTTGAAACGAATGGAGTATATAACAGCTTGTTTCGGCATATGAGGAACAAGTTGTGAACCCTGCAGTTCGTTGGTGATGGGAGATACGCATACGATCTCCTTCTTTGGCTTGCTTCTCAACAAATCCCATCAATTTTTCTGGTCTCTTTTTAAAGACTAATCTGCTTTCCCATTCAAACTAATGTTGCAAATGATGCAAAAACGCTATTTTCTTTGAATCTAATTTAATATTATTTTCAAAAAAAATAGAACCACTTCTCTTTCAATTAAACTTTCTTTGATCGAGAAGAACAAAACCAAAATTATAAACCTTTTACAATCACAATTTGATATTTTTGTCAATTTCTATCCGCAAATGGAGGCAAAGAGTTGACTCCAAACAAATACTTGTTTTATGTCTTCAATAATGATTTTTTTTTTCTTGTTAATGCATATAACAAATTATATTCGACGATAGATCCTTGAATCCTTCAATGATAATTTATATTTCACAATAGACATACGTAAACCATAGCTATAAGTCTATAACTATATGTTAATAAAGCTTTAGTACTTAATTTTATTTTTAAAATTACACGAAGTGATAGCTCTAACGGACCAAAAATCTACAAATGATTTGCAAGATAGTTAATAACACTTCTTCTATTTTTACACAATTCAAAAAAAAAAAAAAACTCGATAAAAAGTGGTTGACGAAAACAGAATAATGTTAGGAATGAGTTATATTAAAAGATCACAAAATTGACTAGTTCTAGTTTTAATTTAACTGTTATAATTATTTTCTTAAGCTCAGCAGAATAATATATTAATTAAGCCACTTCAATTGAATTGAAGGATTACACAAGTTTGCTATTTTTTTTTTCTGTTTCATGACAACATAATGCTTTGATAGAATTTTGTTCTGTCAAAATTGTCGGTGGATTTTACAAAAAGGATGCTTGTTAGTTTTACTCTGTGACAAACTGTTATTAAAATGTGTATTTTTACGTAATAAAATTTGACCTATCTTCTTTATCTTATTTGCTTCTTCTAACCTAATAATACATCGATGCCACACAATATAGTTAATTAATAAGATCATAGTGAAGTGACCGTAGAACATAGTTATAGGTTATCCTCCATTAAAGTATTTCAAAAGCTTTTTTTTAATATATATATATATATATATATATATATATATATATATATTATTTTTATTATTGAATTAAATTTATTGTTGAACCCCAATAAAATTAAAATACCGGTAGATTCTTCTCTCATCACGTGTCTCAGATTGTTTTCGCAGAAACATTTTATCTGATGATTAAATCTTCTATCTCCTTTTATTTTTATTTTTTATTATTATTATTTTTGTGATACTCATCAGAAAACTCTACCGATGGTTGTGCTCTTAGTGCAGTGGCAGAATGTAAATTCAATTGTAGAAGGCATCATCACATCAGGAATCGAGTTTCGCTTTTAGGAATTTGGCTAATAGACCAACCAGTTGTGGCTGAATGATTTGAAAAAAAAAATTAATAAAATCATCCTTTATGTTTCTTCTTTAATATATACGTCAGTGTGTCATTTTCTATATCTTTTATTTATGTCATTCACTAATTCTGTGCGTTTAGATCCGAAATTCGCTATACCTATAACAAAACGATGCTAAGCATATAAGTCGTGCGTGTCACAGAAACGATATTGGAATCTTGTTGAACTAAAACAAATATGTCAATAGTAAATGTCAGATGATTTAATCCGAATCTAACGTCATCACAGTGTCGGCTACCAATGTGTTTTTCTCAGTGAAGGCATCACTTAATCATAATCAATATAATCGAGATGAGAGAGTCCTTGTAAAACATATTCCATGTTTTTTTAGATTTTCTATAAAGTAGTAATAGTGTAATACTACTAAATATATTACTTAGTATATAATAAGGTGATAAGTAAATGTATTATATATGCTTATTCTGTTACATACAGTTGCTTATTAAGTGAATGTTATTATACCAATGAATTTTTTTTTTGTCATGAGTATTACATTTTTCAATTTTTAAATTCGAATAGTGACTCAAAGACGACATTAATATAAATAATTAAGTTATTCGTAGTTGTCAAACCAATAATGTTATTACTTTAATAATGTCTTAAATAATCTAAACAAGTATCTCTTATTATAATATAAACTGAATTTAATATAAGAGGACAAAAACAAAAGCCAATTCACCAATAAAATATCTGATTATAATTTAATTTACAAGAGTTCATCTTGAGGAAGGCAAGTAGGGTTTAGTTATAAACTGCAAAAGTCTTCTTCAACTCTATCCTTAGAAAGTTAAATTAAATTAGAATAATTCTATTCATAGCCAATAACAATATCACATCACACTTATTTCAATTAAATTTTACAAAGATTACTGTGAAAATGTCCACTCTTGCATATTCAAAAATTGGTAGACCAATCGTTCCATTTTCATAGAAAATTTAATAATAATTGCAAGCAAATAAATAACCTCCCCTATATTATTGTAGCATTTTAATTGAGTTAACCCCTAACATAATTTGAAAAGGCAAGCAAAGCAAAGATTAACTTACAAAAGTCTGAATATTAATCCTGAAACAAAATATATAATTTTTTAATGTGCAGAAAATTTATTAATTTAAATGCACTGTCGTATAGAAAATTATGACACTTAAAATTCAAAGATTATGGCTCCACCTAAAATCATCAATTAATAAAAGACTTGATTGATACAGTGTTCCAAAATGCGATATATCATCTACAAAAATATGTGTTTCGTGTTGAACCAGTCCTCTTTCATATGAATAGTTCGACACTAGTATGAATTAGATATTACTAATCTTACTTTTATTATAACAAAATATATAATAATAAAAATTTGACCTTCAAAAACTGTCTATATATTTCCCCTTTTCGGGTTACGTATCTCTGTCAAAGATTGTCATCACCAATCTACATTGTATATACTTACTTTCAGTATCATATACGTATATATATATATATATATATTCAAAGTAACTTAGGAAAAAAAATGGTGTATAAATCAGAAAAACCAAACCGGAAATTAAAATCAAAGGAGAAGCAAAGGAAAGGATTATGGTCACCGGAAGAAGATGAGAAGCTTAGGAGTTATGTTCTCAAGTATGGCCATGGTTGCTGGAGTACCATTCCTATTCATACTGGTAACTCTTGATAATAAATACCTTTAGATTTAACAAAAATATATATATATATATATATTATGTAAAGAAAGGAAATATGTCAATTTGGATTTTGGAATATGATTAGGAGTTATATACATAATATAAATATTTTAATGGTGGTTTACATAATATAGGATTGCAGAGGAATGGGAAGAGTTGTAGATTAAGGTGGGTTAATTATCTAAGACCAGGACTTAAGAAGTCTACATTCACTAAAGAAGAGGAAATTACACTTCTCTCACTTCACTCCATGTTGGGTAACAAGTAAGCCTTTTAAATTTTTATATGACCATTTTTTTCATCAACATATATAGATTACATACATCATCAAGAAAGATATTATTATTTTGTTTAGAGTTCACCGTTAAGAATTTAAGTAATTATGAGTTTAAGACTTATGTTTATGGTTTAGGTTTTTAGACTTTATAATTAGGAGATAAATTATTTAAACTAGAATTGGACCCGTGCTAGAGCACAGGTTAATATTTATTTTATTTATATTTAATTTTTATTTAAAGTGTTATATATATGATTGTATTATTTGTTTTAAAATTTTTTTTTTTGCTCAAACAAACACTATGCCATGAAATCATACGTTGAATATAACTTATGAAAATAACATCTATTTTGTAAGATCTATTCTAGTAGATCTAGATTTTGACCCAAGGTACACTATAGTTTAAGTTATTTGATAAAAATATTAATTTCTGTTTGTTAATTTTATTTGATTTGTTTAGATTTTAAAATTATATACTGTATTTTTATTGTTAATTATATGAATTAACCTACACTATACCGCATATTAATTATTTTGTTATAGTATTACGTCAATTACTCTAATATTCATATTGTTAACAAAATAATGAGATGATATTTTATCCATGTAGCACCGAATTAATGACATTTTAAGTTTCTAATAATATCTACTCAAACATGTCTAGCCATATAACCCGTCGTGTGATATTTTAATTTGTTGTACACCGTAGAAAAAACTTCATAAAAATCTAAATATATTTTCAAAATTTAAAATGTTTTAATAAAGTTTCTTTTTTTTAGAAATTGAACTACTTATAATATTTGAACTTCTTATAAAGTTTAAATATTATTAATATCTTAAACAGTTATAAAAATTAAATGTTTTAATAATTGAAATATTAATAATCTTTAAAGTTGTTAAAAAGTTCACAAAATAATGAGATGATATTTTATCCGTGTAGCACCGAATTAATGACATTTTAATTTTCTATTAATATCAACTCAAATATGTCCTGCCATATAACCCGTCATGTGATAATTTAATTTGTATATATTATTAAAATTTAAAATGTTTGAATAAATTTTATTATTTTAGAAATTGAAATACTTATAATATTTGAACTTCTTATAAAGTTTAAATATTATTCATATCTTAAACATTTTATAAAAAGATAAATGTTTAAATAATTGAAATATTAATAATATTTAAAAAAAAATTAAAAAATATACATTTGAATTTTTAAAGTTATTAAAAGTTGAAATTCTTTAAAATAAAGAACCATAATAAAATGCATAATTTTTTTAATTTCAATGCCTGATAAATCAAAGTTTCTGCTTATTTGTATTCAGAATCATTTTGGTCTCTTTTCTATTAATATGACTTTGAATATTTGCCTAGTTTTCTTAGGTGAGGTAGGGCATTTTGTATATTTGTTTTATTCATTGGTTGAGCAATATATGTCTCTGTTTTAAAAAATTTTAATTACATCATATACAGAAAAATCATAAATTTTATTAACTAAATATATTAGATAAAAACTTAAAATAATTTAAATATAAAATAAAATAAATGTGAAAGAAGAATCACATATTTTTGTTTTAATTAGGTTGGGAGATTTCTCTATCTTTTCAATATTACCTATAATTGATTTATATGTTACTATAATTAACTAAATCCATACTATTCTTACTTACCAAAAATCATACTAGTATATTATGATACACCTATGTCACAAGTTTATAACTAAAAAATCATAAATATATTTATTATATAGTCTACAATAAATGTCGTGTACTTCCATTTTATCATATAGGGGATGTAGACCAAAACGATGACTTACTATTCTCTTAATACCGATGATGAATAATGATTTTAGTGTATTTTCATGATTATCCCTTTTAATTCCCTTCGTTTTTTTTTTACAAGATGGTCTCAGATATCGAAATTTTTACCAGGAAGGACTGACAACGAGATCAAAAACTACTGGCATTCTAATCTAAAGAAGGGTGTAACTTTGACGCAACTTGAAACCTCAAGAACCCATCAAACACCTTCAATCACAAACTCATTAACTGAAAGATCTTCTTCATCTATCAATCTCGGAGAAACATTTAATGCTCAAACCCCAAGCTTTTCGCCAAGTCTAGTGTTTTCCGAATGGTTAGATCACAGTTTGTTTATGGATCAGTCACCTCAAAACCTTGATGTACCGCAAGAGAGAGGATTCATTGTACCATGTGGACCTCTTCATCATTTAGAAAACAACTCTTCCCCTGATTTGGTACCAACTTCAGATTTTTTGTTGGAGGATGAGATATCTGAGGTCGAGTTCTGTACTTCATTTTCAGACAATTTTTTGTTCGAAGGTCTCATCAACGAGCTACGACAAATGTAATTGTTTGGAGATCCAAGTAAATGGGGTTAAAGTTAATTTAAGTAGAAGAGGATAAGAAGAGTAAATAAATAAATACTTTAATTCGTAAGTCCTTAACTATTTAACTATTCCTTCACGTTTCTTATTTGATAATTATTTTGACCTATTACATTAAGATATTGACTAAAAACATCAATTCTGACGAACACGAGTATTTGATTGGACTAGTCGGATTATCAAACATTGTAAGAAAGGTAGCAAAACTCAGGTCTTAAACAGAGATATCAGATTGGGATGAAATAGTTTGAGCAAAGCAAACAAAATTTAATGTCGGGAAAATTCAATATGAAAATCATCATAAAACATAAATTCAGCTCTATCCAGAAACATAATAAACTAACATCAACAGCAACCTTACATTCCAGTGAAAGCCTTCTTTCCAAAAGAAGAAGAACCAGCTGGGATCACCTTCAACACATTGAACCTCACTGTCTTCGACAATGGCCTGGAATTACCAATCACAGAAAACAAAGATCAAAACAACTACCAAAAAAAAAAAGGATCAACAGAGACAATGTTGTTGGATTGAATCGGATCATAACCTGCATTGGCCAATGATGACATGGTCTCCTTCCTTGACACGGAAGCAAGGTGAGACATGAGCAGGGATGTTTGAATGCCTCTTCTCATACCTGAGAAGAAAAGGATAAGTCAATCTTTTAACATCGACAATAAATATCATAGCAATTCAATAAACATATAGAAGAAGTATGAATGTTATTTACCTCTGATACTTCTTGACAAAATGGAGGTAGTTCCTGCGCACGATAATGGTCCTCTGCATTTTAGCACTGTGGCAAGTACCAGCTAAGATACGGCCTCTAATGGAAACAGTTCCAGTGAAGGGACATTTCTTGTCAACGTACGCTCCTGTTCCATAGAATAAACAAAACACAATCACGCCTGAGAATCTATCTCAAAGATACAAGGATACCGATGCATATTTATTAAAAAACCCTTTCTTCTATTTCATCATACTATGTTTCTCTATATAAGAACACATTCGAATCAGTTCCCATCCTACTAATACAATATCCACTAAATAACATTGGAATCAGGGAAACAGTAATGCAGATACAAGATAAGACTATATAGGGTCAAGACTCACTAAATCAAAGCTTAATACTCTACCAGACAAATAGAAAATGAACGATTTTGAGAGCTATGAATTCAGGGAAACACTAATGTAGATCCAAAATCAAGACTCACTATATCAAAGCTTAAGATTCTAGCAAATGAATTTTTTTTGAAGGCTATGAATCTATCAGGTATATGAAAAAAAACTAGCTCGCAGGGTTCCTAATCTAAAATAAGGAGTTAAGCACTAAACAAAAACCATACCATCAATGGCTTCACGAGGAGTCTTGAAGCCCAAACCAATGTTCTTCCAGAAACGGTTTCCACCTTTCCCAGGTCGCTTCCCCTTTCCAGATTTCTTCGAGCTTTCGATAAAAACAATGAACAATATAAACAACTTGGTAACGCCATTCAAATCACAGTGAACAGAGAGGGAGAGAGAGAAATCGAATCGAGAAATTATACCTAAGGAAGACCTTGGGTTGCTTAAGAAAAGCTTTCTCAGTCTGTTCGGCCATGGTTGAAGCTTAGCTCCCTCGTGAAAAGCTTGAGGCAGTGATGTAGGAGGAGACGAGATAAAGCGGCAGCGACGACTGAAATGAAAACCCTAATTTACAACACACCTTCTTATATATAAGATATTTCTAAGTGATCTATACGATTGGGCCCTTTAACTGGGCCTTCGTATCTAAAAAAAAAGCCTATGGAATTAAAACCCTAAACCAGTCCTAGAGTTCCAGTTGAGTTTGAGTATTTTTTTTTTTTTACATCCTTCTGTTTTTTTTTTTTTTTTTTTGGTTTTGGAATAAATTAAATAGCATCTACGTCTAAAAAAACGAAATACAAAATTTTGGTTAATTTTTTTACAAAAATCAGTTCGAACTTTTGTTTAATTATTTTTACTAATATTAAAATTGTACAACACTTTTTTACATCTAGAAATTTCAAAAGAGGCCCTTTTTTATGAAAAAAAAGCTGTACAAGGTACAAATGAATAACAAATTAAAACACAGTAAAACATGGTTACATAATGACTTTGTATCTTGCTATGTAACCAAATTAAACCCACACCAACCAACTCCTAAGCCACAAATAATCATTTAGTAACCTTCAAAATCCATTGATCACATATAAATCAGAACAATCCAAATAGCTTGGTTGGAGCGGTTCCTGTGGCGCGGTACTTTGCGGCCATTTCTTCGGCTTTGAGAACATCTTCTCCGCGTTTAGCTTCGGCCATAGCTCTCTTCTCTTCAGCTTCCTTGTGGATTCGAGCTATTTTGTTTTTCATTTTCTCTGCGTACTCTGCTTTCTTCTTTAGTAGTTGCTCCTATTACCATTGCCGATTTAAGGGGCTAAATTATAAGAATCTAAAAAGACGGAAAGAATAATAATGAGTTTATACTTTTTAATTACCTCGATCTTTTTTAGCTCAGCTTCTACAGAAGCTTTCTTGCTGTTTTCCCAAGCTCCAACGTACGAAAGCTTCTTTTGAGCTCTGTTCCATTTAGGTTAATAAATTAGATTATATACAAAATATATAGGGAACAAACAAATAAAACAGATCATGATGGTATTAATTAAAACAAATAAAGATTAAGAAAAGTAGAACTCACTTGTTCTCCACTTTGGATTTCTCGGCCTCTTCCCAAGCTTTGATGAGAGAGATCCTCTTATCTTGCTCGAGCCTTACCAAAACAGCATCTTCGTACACACCAAATTATCAGCAAGGAAAAAACAAGAGAAAAGTTAACTATTATAATGCGGTATATACATAAAATTAAACTAGCCGAATCATCTCAATTATTCCCTTTAAAAATATATTTTTCTGATTATGTATCAATCATTATCTAAGTAATTTGTTGTCTTGATTACCTCGGTGAACTGAACCTTCTTTCTTCTCTTCCGCAGGCTCTTCTGCAGCGACGACAACAACAACAACAAAAAAACAATTGAACTATGACAAAAGTAACAATGTTTTGTCAAAAAATTCATTGTTAACACGGCCAAGAAAAAATAAAATTATAAACAGAAATTAAACAAGAAGTAGAACAACAAGTGTTATAAAATATACCAAAATTGTGAACAATAAAAAAAAAGAAATAAAACGAATAATATGAAATAGTTGTATATGAAAATTTAAATGATTTGTTACTTGCAGCGACGACGAGAACAATAGCTTTGGAATCGTCTGACTTCTCCTCCGTGGACGGCGGTGTTGAGTCCGACGCGTTGGTTTTGGGCTCTGTGACCTTCTTCTGCTCCTCTTGAGTCATGTTGTCTTGTGGTAGGTAGCTACGATGTTACGACCGATCAAATATCTGAGAATAATTCTGATTAGTTTCATTGTTATCAGAAGTTCGATTATTTAATAGAGATTTTTGTAAGCATAACTGTAGATACGAAAACTGAGCTGGACTAAGCAATGTCCTGTCTCTCGTTGGCATATGATGACTTTCTAATTTTTTTTCTTAAACGCAAATATTCGTGACAGCAAAAGAAACAAATGCTACTCTTTCCAGTTTATCGTTGTGTGCACGATCATTATTGTTTACACAAAATCCTAAAACGCACCCATTCACCCAACTAATAATGATATTTCAAAAATTTAACCATGTTTTTATTTTTGTGTGTATAATATAATAATTAATTATATAATTATTGATGATGATGATGAAATGTTAGAAATTATTTTCCAGTTTCTCATGTATATTTCTTTTTGGCATAAAAATTACTTTACAACAAACTAAAAAATCTGACACGTTGTGATCACGTTGGCAGAATAAAGGAAAAATGACAACTAAGAATAATATAAACCAATAAGCGAACACAAAAAGCTCACCGGTCATGCACGTACAACCACTCTCCCGATTGGGAAGAGAACAGGTGAATCCAATCAATCACATAAGTCCGGTTACCCTAGGGCCCACCACTTTTCATTCTGCAAGTAGTTTCTGATCAAGTCGTGGTAGATATAGGCACATAGCGATGGTAATATTAATAACATGTTTTAGATGAGGAGGTAATTAAAAAGATCAGCATATTTGATCAAGGTAAGGAGTTTAGGCACTGCATATATGAATAAAATAAGATAGGGTCAAAAAGGGAAATGAATTAAGAAGTTTTTACGCGTTTAAAAAAAAAAAAAAAAAAAAAAGAAGAAGAAGAAGACATGCATAGCGATGCAATCCACCGTTTTCTTATATTTTTGTGTTGTTGGGTTGTTTTTCTTTGTAATCCACATTCCACTCATGCGGTTTTCAAACATTCTTCATACATCATATATAGTAATCTTTTAAATAAAAAGTGAAAGTGAAATCTTTTTTATCTATAAATTTTTGGTTATAATTGATAATGGTGGAACTGATTTTTATTTTTATGTAATTTAGGATTAAGATTCCTAAAATTGAACTCTTTTCATCTATAATTAAAAGCAATGGTTTATAATTATCAAAAGGTTCAAATGTAGCCAAATTAAAATAAAGAGAGTGTTAATGTAGGCTCCACTATAAATAAAAGGATATGGAGCCGTTCGTTTTTTCTAATAGCTCTCGCTTATTTTGGTAAAACCATTACACATCTATAAATTAAGCAACTTATTCCTAATCTTTGTTCAACTTACGACATTGACTATCATCTTTGATAAACACCTTTGATTACGTATTCAAACTCTGAATTTTAAAGGTAAGTAATCAGATATTTTTCTCTGTTTTTCAGTAATAAATATAAATCTTATATGTTATATTTTCGATATTAAATAATGGACGATGATTCACTTATTTTTCAGCGATAATTCGGATAAATTTTTGCATATTAGTAGTTTTGGTGATATTAGATTTTTCGGTGATAGAATCACAATCACTCAATAGCAGTGGGACATACTCAGCTCGGGATCCCACACTCAGTAGGGATTTTGTTGAAAACGTGGTTTTGGAGTGCCGGAGGCATAGCACGATTTTGACGGATTTCGGAGGTATTGGAGATGGAAAAACCTCAAACACGAAAGCGTTTAGAGAAGCTATAAAAAAAACCTTAGTTCGAAAGCGGCTGATGGTGGAAGCCAACTCATTGTCCCGAAAGGGAAATGGCTCACCGGAAGTTTCAACCTCATCAGCCATTTTACTTTGCACATCAAAGAAGGTGCAACCATCCTTGCTTCTCACGTAATGTCTATGTTTGTTGCTAGGTTTAGAATTAGCCTCTCTATATATAGTAACTACTCATCTATATCCCAATTATAATCAGAGGTTTAATTGCGATATTCACAAAATAAATAGATATGTAGATACAAAGATTAATTAAGTAAAACCTCTATATAAATTAATAACATTCTGGATCATGATATATTATTAGTTTATTGCTATACAAATTAAACTGAAAAACTAATTTAGGATTGAAGAAATATACTAATTTATTGAAGTACGTATCAGTATATATATATATATATTGTATTCTCTTTGGGATAAATAACATTTGGTTTGAAACAAACAGGACGAATCTGAATATCCCATGCTTCAAGGGTTGCCGTCATACGGAGATACAAGGTTTGCTAGTTTAATCTACGGAAGAAACCTAACTGATATTGTTATCACTGGTAAGTGGTAATTAATTAAGCACTCACGAGAAAAATATTAACATACATCATACAATTTAATAGGCATTCGACCTAATCAAATGAATATTGGTTTATACAACCAAACGTTATTCGTTAGGTGACAAAGGGATAATCAATGGACAAGGGAAGTCATGGTGGGCAAAGTATCGAAATGGTGGTTTCAAGTCGATACAAAGACCCATGTTGATCGAGATTGAGTCCTCCAAAAACGTTCAGATCTCGAATATCAATTTGTTTGATGCTCCGACGTGGAGTATCCACCCTGTGTATTGCAGAAATGTCATCATTAAAGATGTTAAAATATCTAATCCTATCGATTCTCCTAACACTGATGGAATCAATCCAGGTATATTGTCTACACAAAACTGATATAACAACATTTTCTATATTATTTCTGTTATAGTTAACATTAGAATAAATGAAATGACCAATCTTTAATTTTATAATAAGAATGTATTAAAGTCTTGAATGTTTATATAAGTTTGCAAAATATTAAAACGTCTGTTTTTTTTGTTACGTAATATTATGAACTAAACTGTCTACAATCAAAATGTATAATTTACCACTGGTTTCACAGATTCTTGTGTCAACACACTAGTAGAAGACTGCTTCGTAATCTCTGGCAACGATGGTGTCGGCCTCAAGAGTGGAATCGCAGTTGTTACGGCAATCCAAATGCTTATGATCCGACGGCTCTCATGCATTGCCCCCAACGGTGCAGGCGTAGCCCTAGGAAGCGAAGTGTCCGGAGGAATTTCAGGTGTAAGAATCGAAGACGTAAATCTATACAACACACAATCCGCTGTCAAGTTTGAAACCGCTGTGGACGGCGGCGGTAACGTTCAAAATGTTTGGGCTCGGAGGTTCATGATCAAGACATCGAAATACGTTTTCCTAATGATTGGATCACACAAATCAGTACCAAGAGGTGGATACACTATTTCCAAGTCCAAGCCGATCGTTACCAATATCAACTTCCGAGATATTAGGGCTGAGAATGTTACCACCTCGGCGAAGCTCCAAGCGATGAAAAGCAATCCTTTTACGAGTTTATGCATGTCGAATGTTAGTATATCGCTTTATCCGAATGCGAGTAAGCAGCAGTTCCATTGTGTGGATATCGTCGGAAAATCGAAAAGCGTTACGCCGCAGCCGTGCAGTTTGTTACCGGATACGGGACTTCAGTTTGGGTGTACTTTTCCGACGGAAAAGATTTGTATTGAGAATGTTGTATTAAAAAGATGCCGTGCTCATATTTCCTAGATTAGGATATGCAACGTGCGCGGGTTTATGATTTATATAATCCATAATGTAAATATGAAAGAACTAAAATGTAACATTTGTATATAAGAATTCAAGAAACCCAAGCGTTCATCTTTTTCGTTTTTGCTGACGTTCAATAAAATTTGTAGAAGACAAATTATGAAAAATTAGAAATTGCAAAGAAATATTAACTAGATCCAACATACAGTCTTATATCACTTAATATTATCATTATCAGCACCAATCAAGAAGTCATAAGAACTTTTGTAAAAGTTCCATGCAGTCAACGTGTGTAGTGTGTATATGTATATGTATGTGTAGCGTGTATATGTAAAAGTGTGTAAATATTAAAATCTATCAAAAACTGTGTGCAAAAGCCAAAAGAAAATAAGATGTGGCCAATTTCTATGGCTAAAGATGCATTATTCTAAAGTTAGTCAACGTGTGTAGTGTGTTAATAAATATGAGTCCTAACTAATAACTTTGTTGAATATAATTCATGATACTTTTTATTATTTTAGGATTGTTTCTCAATTACCATTGACAAATATAGTAAAGAAAATTAAATCTTAAACTTAAATACTTTTTCAATTTTCTCAATGATATAAAATCCATACATTTAATAACATATCTCTATAATTGATCCCAAAAAAAAAAATTAACATATCTCTATAAATGTAGTGGTCCAAAAATAAAGTTGGTAAGAATCAGGTCAGCAATGAGAGTCCTGATAATCCCAAGAGGTTTAATTGTAGAATTCCAAATTTAGAACTGTATTCTTGTAAAGATGGAAAAGAAATCATATGATTTTATTCTTAAATGGATTATATGAGATAAATTGGTAGTCTTTTTTATTATAACTTTCTTTTTTATATACTCTTTGGTTATTTTCTTAGGAAAATTATTAATTAAAATATTACAATTGGATTTTTTAAAAATTTGTACATAATTGCAATCGGAAGATAAATGACTATATTCCATAATGTGCTTGGAAATAAATCTATAAATATATATGAATCTCTCATGTTATCTCTCGCAGACAATTAGACCAGAAGGAAGACATATTTCTCTGTTCTTTCTTTGGTTCTTTTTTTTTTTTTTGATTACTTCTTTGGTTCTTAAAGGTTAAAGTATCTTAAGGTAAACAACAGATTCTTCTTCTCATTTTTCCTCCAAAATAATATTGTCCTAATTTACTTGTTTGTCGTAAACTTCTTTATATCCGCTAATAATTTGCGTTACTGTTCGTTATCAAATCTATAGAAGATCAAATTACCTAAAGCAATACATCACGGAAATATTAATTTGATTAATTTAAAATTTCAATATATCATCGTCAGTTTTAATCATCTATGCGCATGTTTGTATGTTGTGTAGATGATTAGGCCGGTGTTTGCTATACTAGCCATTTTGGCTATATTCCATTTTCTGGCAATTGAATCCCGGGGTCACCGGAATTTGGTGAATTCCAAGATTGAGTTCCAAGCGTTGAGATGTCGGAAACATAGTGCAATACTGACTGATTTTGGTGCGGTTGGAGATGGAAAAACTTCTAATACAAAAGCGTTTAAAAAAGCCATAAGCAAGCTCAGCCAAATGGCAACCGATGGCGGAGCTCAACTCGTAATTCCTCCCGGGAAATGGCTTACCGGAAGTTTTAACCTTACCAGCCACTTTACTTTGTTCATCCAACAAGGTGCTACCATCCTTGCATCTCAGGTAAGTGTATGCTTAAATCCGTTTCATTCATATATTTAAAAACCAGTAGTAACCAAACAATAGTTTTGTATCAGTTTTTGGTTTAGGGTTTGATGGATCCGAGTTAAACGTCTTTACATTTCATATACCATATCAATGCTGATTTGACCAAATCAAACTGTTCCTAATGAATCAAATTTAAGTCTAATAGAGGGCTTTGACGTTAGAACTTAGAATTATTTTCTGTTAGCACCTCTCCCTACTTGATACACATCTTAAATGCATTAAAACGAGTGTATGCATTATACAACCGTCCGGTTCGGTTCCACCTATATAACTGTTTTGACAAACACAGGACGAATCTGAATGGCCAGTGATCGCTTCATTGCCATCGTACGGGATGGGAAGAGACGGAACCGGAGCCGGGAGATTCAACAGTCTCATCTCCGGTACAAACTTAACCGACGTGGTTATCACCGGTAAGTTTCCAACACAATCACTACACACCATGTTGTCAGATTATATAATCAAAAAATTTCCGATTCTGATTTTGATTGTTTTTCTTGATTATAAAGGCAACAACGGGACGATCAACGGACAAGGACAGTATTGGTGGGATAAATTCGAAAAGAAGCAGTTTAAGGTGACAAGACCGTACTTGATCGAGCTCTTGTTCTCTAAAAACATTCAAATCTCGAACATCACATTGATCGATTCGCCGTCGTGGAACATTCATCCGGTCTATTGTAAAAACGTCATTATCAAATCCGTCACCATTCTTGCTCCCGTCACTGTTCCTAACACCGACGGAATCAATCCAGGTAATGTATTATCCTACGTGGCAATATTATTATCCTACGTGGCACATTGTTTCATCCTCTGTTTTTGTGTGTTTTAAATAAGCGACTCTGTTTCTTGATTATCCAGATTCTTGCAAAAACACATTGATCGAAGACTGTTACATAGTCTCCGGAGACGACTGCATCGCCGTGAAGAGTGGTTGGGACCAATACGGGATCAAGTTCGGAATGCCGACGAAGCAGCTCTCTATCCGACGGCTCACATGCATCTCCCCAAAGAGCGCAGGAGTAGCGTTAGGAAGTGAAATGTCCGGAGGAATCAAAGACGTTAGAATCGAAGACGTCACTCTAATCAACACAGAATCAGCCATCCGAATCAAAACCGCTGCGGGGCGTGGCGGTTACGTAAAGGACATTTTCGCTAGGAGGATCACAATGAAGACGATGAAATACGTTTTCTGGATGAATGGAGACTACAACCAGCACCCTGACAAAGGTTACGATCCTAAGGCGTTTCCGGAAGTTACTAATATAAACTACCGTGATATGACGGCTGAGAACGTGACGATGTCTGCGAGTCTCGACGGGATTGATAAAGATCCGTTTAAGGATATTTGTATTTCGAATGTGACTATGGAGTTGGCGGCTAACGCTAAAAAGGTGCAGTGGAATTGTACAAATGTTGCTGGAGTTACGAGCAGAGTTAAGCCGCAGCCATGCAGTTTGTTGCCGGAGAAGAATGAGGACTGTGTGTTTCCGTGTGATTTGATTCCGATTGAGAGTGTTGTCTTGAAGAAGTGTTTTGTTTAGAGTCAAGTCTCACAGATTAAGATGAGATTTAAAAACTATATGAAACTATATAACAAAATATATAAAATATAATATGATATGATATTTTCCATAAATTCAGAGAATCAAGCTAGCAACAAAATCGAAGACTGAATGATTAAACACTGATGAAACCAAAAACAGATCTTTGATAATACAGAAAAAAAAATCCAAAAAGAAGAATTTAAGATTGTCACTTCTTTTCTTGTTTCTCAACTTCAGCAGCTCTCTTGGCTCTAGCACCAGCATATCTCTTGTTCGTGCTCTCTAAACGGATCTTTTCATAAGCATTGAACGATTTCATGTCAGAGGTCAGCTTCACAAGCTCCGTTGTTGGCCTCTCGCAGACCATATCTGATACACAAACACAAACGAAGAAACTAAAAGATTAGAACCAAATTTACTCCAATGATTAAGACCAGTAAAACTATCTTGGAACTTGGAAGAAGTACCTTGGCATTATGAGCACCACGCGGGAAGATAACCAACTTAGCCTTGTAGGATTTTAGCCTCTGGAAATTGGATTGAAGACCTTCTAAAGATCGGTTCTTGCGATGATGGTCAAGAGAATAGGAGCCAACTTCTTGGGGATATCAGCAGCCTAAAGTTGATTAAAAATAAGAAATTAATAACAATCTGAACAATATCCAACATGAAACAAAATACAAAAGCTATAAAATGAAGAACAGAGAGATATTACAAACCTTGAGCTCTTTCAGAGTGAATTCTTTACCGGTTCTGATCCTTGATGTTGTACTTAAGAGTCTGACCTTGCACAACAGGTCGGAAAGTCTGACCATGCACTGGGACGGGGGAAGATCTTCACAGCCTTTTTATGCCTCGCTGAGTAAGCAAAGAGAATATAGTGTTAACTTAGTGAAACATCAAAGTTTTTTCACTTCTTTTTGAAGTGTCATCCATTGGGGATGACATTGTTGTGCTTCATTTCTTCACCACAATCTGCAAAAACAATAACAATGGGCAACATGTGAATTCGTGCATTTAAAAAAAAAAATACTTAGGCTCAAGACTCGAGAGAAATCAAATGACGTAAGTTCACACTGCAAATTTAAGACACCTCAACAATGCTATATAGCTAATTAACATCAAACAAGCAAAACGTATAATAAATAAGGATCTAGAAAACGCTTATTAAAATCAGTACTACATTAGGGAGTTTTCAACATCATCAAATCAATGAAAAAAAAAACACATGATGACATAATAGTCTTACTGATTAAAACTCGGAATAACGCAATAACGAATGAGCTAGCACAACACATGAGATCGAAGTAATAAAGAGAGGATCACAAAAACATTACACAATTAGCAGATCGAATACAGATGATGAGTACAACACAATCGATGACACGTAGAGATTAAATTAAAAAAGAACGTCACTCACACGTAACAAAGCCCTAGATAATTTTCCGCTAGGTTTATTATATATGTTAAGATTAGGCCTGGTCTTAAATGGGCCAAAATAAGATAAACCTATTTGAGAAGATCTTAGATACTTAGACTCGGTTAAGGTTACCAAATAAACCGATCAGTCTCATTTGTTTTGGCAATTTCCCCGATTTCGTTATTAATCGTACATTTATCAGTCTAATTTCGTATGAAAACAGATTTCGAGTCGGATAATATTTGTTTAGTTCATGTGTTGTTGATCCAATTTTTTCAGACTAAACACTCTATTTACTCAAAACAACATATACTTTACTTTCTCATTCCAACATTTAGTTATACAAAAACAAACACATCAAATCAAAGCTGGACATGGAAGATGCACTGAAAACATATTTTGTATACTTAAAAAAAAAAAAAAAGATTACATCATGGTACAAGCATGGGGATTATCATCGCTAAACATGGAAGCCGCGATCTCATCGCCGGCCACCGCAACAGAGTAAACCGCAGGAGTGTGGACACCACCGGTGGGATCCGTACGATGTGCGTCAGAGTAATAGTGGTTGGTCACATAAGAAGGATATCTGTAGAAAGAAGCAAAATGGCTATTACCTAACCGGTATGGCCACGGTTCAGCCGCTTTACCGGCCCGTCGTACCGCTTTCAATACCTTCTTCTCCTCTAACCGGTATCCTCGAGCCGTCACTTTTTGGGTTTTCATCTCCACTTCTACTTCTTCCACTCCTGCATGTAAACCAATAATAACCAGATAAATTAATTAAAAAATCTGACCATGTGAAGTAACCGGAAAGTGATGTTCGATTTTAGTCGGTTCTTTATGGTTTAAGATTTGGCTGAGATGTTTAAATTCAGATATATGAACCAAACTCTAATCTTAATTTTGCTAAACTTAATTAATCTGTTCTTAAAATCTAAGAAAATAAAACAAAAACATATCAAACTAAACAAATCTAAAACTTAAATTGGTTTGAATTTGTAAGATATTGATTAAAATCACAAATACAATGAGAACCGACGACGTTATAACGATTCATGTATTGTTTTCAATTGTCAAAACTCAAAACAAACCAAAATACGTATGAGCGAGCACTCTCACTACTTAGATTGAGCCAAAAGAAATATACTAAAACGCAAAAGCTTTCAATACCTTTAAGCTTGAGCAGAGTCTTCCTAAGCTTAGACGCACATCCTTCACAATCCAAGTTTGGAACTCTTATCTCCACTGCCATCTACAAACTCACATTTCAGCTATACATATATGAATTATAATCGAATGACAATAAGTAAGAAGAAAGGAGTGAGATAGATACTCACAGACATGATCTTATCAACTCAATTCAAGCTTATAATACTTAGTTCTAGAGAATGAAGCAGTGTGCTCAAAGGCTCCTAAGTGTGTATGCCTATATATATAGGTGGATTCTGTATATGCACTGTGAATACAGATTAGTATTTTCATATTTTATTATAGTATATGTTATAATGGAAAGGGTTCTTGGGTTGTGAAATAGGGAGACAAAGGAAGAACACAGCACGCGTGAAATAGTAACAGAAAAGGTGTGAGTGTGAGCTTTCGGTTTTCTTCTCTGCCCCCAAATCATATCGCTCTCACTCTCTTCCAATCACTTGTAATTAATATTACTTTCTAATACTATTAGTTAGGCATCGCCTTATCTTATAAAGAGTATATTTAGTTGATATTGATAACGGAACAAGAAACAGTCCCTACTATAAAGCAGATAAAATGAAAATCCGGATTTACGCAAAGCTTTTGTGAACTCCTTCACTTTTTTTTTTATTAGTTCAAATATCTTATCATGTTTTAATATATACTTTATAAATGAAATAATGTCATTCGAAATAATTGAGAAATCTCATTTAGGAAAATAACAAAAATCGAGAAACCTATATACTAAACTATATTATCTTTTTTGGTTTTGTTAAGTTATTAAGTGCAGTTTCTTGAAGGCATCATGATGAAATAATTCGATGAAGTAAATTACGTATCAAAGAGTGTTTCGATTAACTCAATTAAAGGTCTTAACGATACGGGTTCGGTTAAAAATTTAGATACTTGACTTTCATTAAAATTATTTTTAACTTTTTACCTCATATATGAAACTATTCAACTTTTTGTGAAAGAAAAGAATGTAAAAAGCAAGAGCGTATAGTCTTATTTTTGATATAAAGTTGTGAATTGTGATTAAAGGTAGGGACATGGATAGTTATTAAGCATGAGCTTTAATTCAAAAAATGTCAAAGAGGGTGGACACTCCTAAAAAGATTTGTTAATCCATAATTTTCGATTTATTTGCTTTTTTCTTCATCATTATGTTTCCATCTAATTAAGAAGAACCAAGAAGATGATGTGATATTTGCAAGTGACGGGTACAAGTTCCTAAATATATGAGACCTAATGGTCCTCTTTTATTTTGGGACAAATAGACCTAATGATCCATTAACTTTGAAGTTGGTTCTGAATATTAAACACTAAAAAAGATCTCAGTTGAACCCTTATTGAACAGTGAACTCCGACCAAGACAGCTCTACAATGTAAATGTCATGTCGTAACCAGATCGTCGACAGTACTATATGATATTAGAACAATATCACTTAAAAATAGGAGTTAAACAACATTGGTCCATTTTCTCGAAATGACCACATGTGTACTCCAATCCAATGTGCTTTATTGTGGTCCAAAATAATGCTCGGTTTGTTAGTTGTTGCCACTCTTTTGAAAAAAAAATTATGTTTAAATATGAACCTAAACCGGGAAATATGAACCTACGTCTATTATTTGATTGGTTTGAAATAATTACGATATGATGTCCATCTTCTGATCTTAGACTCTCTAGGCAAATTATATAAACGTTTAATTCGGGCTTGGGCTTGGGCTTGGTCCCGGAGTTTGGCGACGACCTATAGGCCTTAAAGACGTTTACACTGTTTTTTTTTTTTTTTTTATTTCCCGAAATTCACCTAATCTATCTAGTACTACTTTTGAAGAATTTTATTGAACCATCATACATTTAAAATCTTACAGTTAAATTAACTTTTCCAAGTGCGTTTTGCAACAAACTCTATCGTTTTTTGTTTTTTTGTTTGTTTACGATCTAAATGATCTAAACATTTTTGTATAACTTATATAAAAGAGCATTTTCTAGTAAAAAAAGAAAGAAAACATTTAGACGAATTGTACTTATATGTCTCCCATTTCACCTAGAAACTTTAAGCATTTATTCCTTTTTCGAGGTATACAAATAGTATAAAACCTTCAAAAGTCTTTGCAAACATTAAAAGAGTTTCGTTTTTAATTTAACCAAACCTTTTCTTGTTCTGGTTCACATGATTCTCTCTGTCCCTTCCTTTTCTCACACAACAAAAAAAAAACTCTCTTTTTCTCTCTCTTACCTCTCACCTCTCTCTTCTTCATCTTTCGTTGATTGATTTATCAAATCAAATTTGGCATGCAACAGCAAGGAGGAGCAATGATGAGGAACTCGCCGTCGTATGTCTCTGGAGCAACGCATTCTCGTAATTTCGACACCATCTGGTCTCCACTTGTCAAAACCGGCACCAGTGCTTCCAGCCGATCCTACGCCTTCTTCTCCCTCTTCCTCTTCCTCCTCCTCGGCGCGTTCCTCTCCACGCGCCTCCTCCTCGACCCCTCCGTACGCACAGATCACTTACTATAATTAGATTTCTTGTTCTATTACATCAAAAACGACGCTCCTTCTTGTCGTTTTGCTCATCACGATATTTTTTTTGCCACGTCGGACTTTGGTAATTAGTAGTGGGTGCTAAAAAAAAACTCTTTCGCGCCTAATTTGTTGCGTCACCATCACTTTTTGTCAAACAAGTTCACGGAGCGTTCAACACGTGTTTTACACAGGAGCTTTACTAATCTCACGTGATCGTCTTTAGTCAATAACTAACTATCCCATCGCTGTTTTGCTAAACGGCTTCGTTTTGTAGGTTCTGATAGAGAAAGAAACGGTGACCGTGACTCAGAGAGAAGCTACCCAATCCCCAAAATACCCTCAGTCGACTAAGCCAGTTACGGAAAAACCAACTAAAGAGTTCACGCTAAACTGCGCCGCTTTCTCCGGCAACGGCACTGTTAGCTGCCCAAGGAACAGTTACCCGACGAGTTTCCGATCCAACGCCGGAGAAGACGAATCAGATCGATCTCCGTCTGCCACGTGTCCCGATTATTTCAGATGGATTCACGAGGATCTACGGCCGTGGGAGAAGACCGGTATCACGAGGGAAGCCTTGGAGCGAGCCAATGCCACGGCGATTTTCCGGTTAGCGATCATCGACGGTAGGATCTACGTCGAGAACTTTCGTGAGGCTTTTCAGACGAGAGATGTGTTCACGATCTGGGGCTTCGTTCAGCTACTACGGAGATATCCGGGAAAGATTCCGGATCTCGAGCTCATGTTTGACTGCGTTGATTGGCCGGTGGTGAAGGCGGCTGAATACTCCGGTGTTGATCAACCTTCTCCGCCGCCGTTGTTCCGGTACTGTGCTAACAACGAGACGCTCGACATTGTGTTTCCCGATTGGTCCTATTGGGGATGGTAATTGCTTCACCACTGTATTTTTAGATTTGAGTATATGACAAAAATGGAACCCTATATATTGAATGTACTTGGTAGCTTAAGAAGTAGCTGTGAGGGTTGTTTAGAGAATGTAGAATGCATAGGTTAGAGATGAGAATTGCATTGGTTTTGTAGGGCTGAGGTGAACATAAAGCCATGGGAGAGTCTATTGAAAGATCTTAATGAAGGGAACCAGAGGACTAAATGGATCGACAGAGAACCTTATGCTTACTGGAAAGGGAATCCAACGGTTGCTGAGACGAGACTTGATCTCATGAAATGTAATCTCTCTGAGCAGTATGACTGGAAAGCTCGTTTGTACAAGCAGGTACTTCACTCTATGCTGATATCACGTTGTTCTTGTTCTATGATGAAATTAGTTAGAGAGTCTCGGATTGATCACCCAGCCTTTCTAATACTGAATCTAATAGTGAAAGATGTCTTAAAAATCATCTCAAATACGTATTGACATTGAGTAACTTGAGTGTTACTTGTATTGACATCTTGTTGGCATTGTTATGGCTGTACAAGCATTTGTATCTAAACACTTCTATTGGAGAACATTAGCAGTTGATATTGTTGGTTTTGTTCTTAATGGTTGATGTACTAAGGTGAAAAAATTGGGAGTCTTGGAGTTGTGATGTTGGTGAATGTTTATATGATGCTTTTCTATGGGCTTAATTTTGGTGTGTTTTTTGTAGGACTGGGTCAAGGAATCAAAGGAAGGTTACAAGACTTCAGACTTGGCGAGCCAATGCCATCACAGGTAGTATAAATTTTTTAGAGGAACCTTTACAATTCCTTTTGGTGTTCTAAGAAGTGGCTTATGCAAAAAAGAATTGTTATGCAGGTACAAGATTTACATAGAAGGGTCTGCATGGTCGGTGAGCGAGAAGTACATTCTGGCTTGTGACTCGGTGACATTAATGGTGAAACCTCATTACTACGATTTCTTCACACGAGGTATGTTTCCAGGGCACCATTACTGGCCTGTCAAGGAAGATGACAAATGCCGCTCCATCAAATTTGCCGTTGATTGGGGCAACTTGCATATGCGAAAGGTATGATATTTATTTAAACAGAGTATCAGATTAAACTGCAGCTGTGTTTACTGGCTCTCAATCTCGGTATAATCTAATAATATCTACACCGAGAACACACACACATGTCCATTGATTTCAATCAACCCACATTAGGTAGTGAATCCCCTTGGCTTAGTTTACTGGATTTAATCTCTATCAGCTGCATATGATGAATCAGACGCACCTTTATATGCATTTCATGAGTGTTTGGTTGAGAATCTGGTCTAAGTACTCCTAATGTTATACTCTCAATGTTATTTTGTCTTACAAGGCACAAGACATCGGGAGGAAGGCAAGTGAGTTTGTGCAACAGGAACTTAAAATGGATTATGTGTACGATTACATGTTCCATCTCTTAACCCAATACTCTAAACTCCTCCGGTTTAAACCCGAGATCCCTCAGAACTCCACCGAGCTCTGCTCAGAGGCAATGGCATGCCCAAGGGATGGAAATGAGCGGAAGTTTATGATGGAGTCACTCGTGAAACACCCAGCTGAGACCGGTCCTTGCACCATGCCGCCTCCTTATGATCCGGCTTCATTTTACTCGGTTCTAAAAAGGAGACAGAGTACAACTAGTAGAATCGAACAGTGGGAGAGCAAGTACTGGAGGAAGCAGAACAAGACCGGTTCGTAAAAGTAGTTAGGCGTATAAAGTTTTGGTCTGTAGAGTAAAACCACTTGTCAGCAGAATTGTATGAGTATTATCTAGAAAACGTACGATCTTTATTTTCTTTCCCCTTTTTTTTGGGTAGAAATTCGTTTCACTGTTTTAAAATATTAACGAATGTAGTATTATGTCTATAATGAATTCGACGATACAAGTTGTAATCGGTGATAGAAAGTGTACTGTATAATTTTTATAAAAGAAATGTAACGCTAAAATGTTAGATTTATCAAATGAGCATCAGCTATTTCATTGCTAGATGGTGGCTTAAGCAATACACCGTTTGATTCCGATAATTAACCCCAATATTGCACGACTAATAATAAGAAGATATTGATGGTAGCACGATGCAACACGAGTAGAGACTTAACTTGTGTAAGCCTACCTGTCCCACTAAACGGTTGGTTTGTTCTCTGATTACAAAAGATGACGATGTAATATAGATGCATGTGTTAAGAAACTCATTCAGCTTTATCCGTTTTGGCAGGACGCTTTAGTTGTCAAATTGGTCACGACGTATTAGATGAAGAGCATCTTCAACAAACGACGCAAAGACAACACCAAGAAAAAGAAACTCTCCTTTATTGTACTGCAATAATCTCTTATCAACTTTATTTCCACTTTTGTAATTTAACTATACCCTTCACCAGCATGTGCTCTTTTAACCATGAAAAACATATGAAAAGTAACTTTTGAACCAAGAACCAATAGAGAAAGCAAATCCACTTGCCTAACTTTAAGACTCGAATCGATTCGATCAAGATGGTGTTTGTTGTGTGTTTTAGGGGTTTTCGAGGAAATGCTGAGCGACAATGCGGCGCTGAATCTTACCGGAAGCAGTTTTGGGGAGGTTATCAGTGATGAACACTCTCTTTGGCACCTTGAAAGCTGCCAAATTCTTCTTACAAAATGTTTTAATGTCCTCTTCTGTCACAGTTGTTCCTTCTCTTGGAATCACCGCACAATTAATCTGATAAATCAAGAAAAAACTCTGTTATTAACCAATCTGATTAAACAGCTAATTACGTTTCTTAAGAGCATACTGAAGTAAGTTCACATAAAGTTTTAATAACTATGCAGGGCATAATGGTTAGATAGATAAGCGAGACCAACTGATGAATTCAAATTAGAGCAACTAAAGCAAAGGTTTTGTTTACCTCTTCGCCATATTTTTCATCAGGAACACCGAAAGCAACTCCCTGGGAAACGTCCGGATGGGTTAAGAGTACTGCATCCACTTCAATTGGCGATATCTTCTCACCTGAAATAGAGATTGTAAGTAAGTACACATAGAAGACCTAAGTACATAATACTGCAAAGTAGCCTCTTTCTTTGACTTGTCTCCTTTCTAAGTTGTTGGGATTTTATTTGACAAGTGTAGTCATTCCATTGTGACTATGCAAATACAGAGTTTGATCCATATAAACTGCTTCCAATAGACTATTATACTTTTGAACAGTAAAGCAAGCCATCACATAAGAGTAAATGAGACTGACCTCCACGGTTAATAAGCTCTTTGATCCGACCGACCAGAGACAAATAACCATCGGAATCAAAGTAACCGATATCACCAGTGTGGAACCACCCAAACTCAAAACCTGCCTTGTTAGCCTCTGGGTTGTTCTTGTAACCCTTTGTCACATTTGGCCCTCTAATACAAACCTCTCCTTTGTTATTTGGCTCTTGTATCTCGCCTTTCTCATTAAGGATCGCCATTTCTTGACCTACCGGCTTCCCAACAGACCCAGGCTTGTGTGGACCTTCCTCTGGTAAGGGGTTTGAGCTCATCAAGTGGGTTGCCTCTGTCATTGCATAAGCCTCTAGCACCGGTGCTCCAAAAGCTTCCTCAAGCCTGGACAATATCACCTGACCAAAACCATAGACATACAAAACCATAAATATCTTGAAAGACGAAGGAATCCAACATTTTACTATGTTCTCCATAAATAACAATTGGCTTGAAACAAGAGCTTTACCGGAGCCAAAGAGGCACTGCAACTCCTGATGAACCGGAGTTTAGGGTACTCAGGCTCAGGATGGCTGGCGTGGCGGTCCAATATGATCTGATGAATGGTCGGAACAGCAGTATACCATGTAGCGTTATACTTCTTCATGTCAGGCCAAAACGTTGTCGCTGAGAATCGCCCAGCAGCTGGGAGAGTCACAGCCGCACCAGCTCCAAGTGAGCTAAGCAAACCAGCTAACAACCCATGAACGTGGAACAGTGGGAGAACAATCACCGTAGAATCAGACTCGGTAAGCTTGTACACGGATTTAATGTTTTTCACAGATGAAACTAGATTGAGCTGCGTAAGCGGTACACCCTTTGGACGGCTCGTGGTGCCAGAAGTGTGGAGGAAGAGTGCCGCGTCGTCCGGGCTATTAACTAGCTCCGTCGCTGAGTCAACGACCGAGTCAGAATCCGACACGGACAGAGCCAAGTCCGAGCCAGCGTCTAGCAGCGTAGCGGTTACGTGAGAGATGTTTAGCTTCGAAGCTGCTTCTTGAGCCGGTGCGTTTCCTTCTTTAGCGGTTAACAACAGCTTTGAATCCGAATCGGAGAGATAAAACTCAAATTCCTCCGCTGTGTACGCCGCGTTTAACGGCGCCGCCGTTGCTCTAGCTCTTATCACCGCCAAAAACATTATCACAAACTAAAAACAACAAAAAAAAAATTCGAAATCAAAATCTGAATCTGGAAATCACCATTTCTGCTTCCCATGAGATTGTTCAGCACGCAAAAATAAAACCAGAGACGAAGCTTTAAAATCCAAAAGATACAAAGAAAGCTCAAAAAAAAAACTACCTCGACGGTGTTAGGGAAGGTGAGAGCGACGACATCTCCAGGTTTGATGCCAGCGGCGGAGACGAGACGTGAGGCGGCGCGTTCGATTAGATCGTGAAGACGCGCGTGAGTGAGATCGAATTTGCCAGAAACAGAGAGAGCTCGTCGATCGGGGAATTTTTCGGCGACGTTTTCTAACAATCCGGTGAGTGTATCGGCATCCATGGTTACGTCCAAAACACAAACACGAGAGGAAACGATGAGGATGAGGAGGAAGAAGAAGAAGCAGAGAATGTGAAAGCAAAAATGCGATATTTATAAATTAATCCGAAAGGCCTAAAAGATGACGACACGTGTCATTTTTAGAACCAACGTTTCGGTTTTTGAAGAGGTGGCTTTTAAATAGTTTTAATTTGGTTTCCGGTACAAAGCCTGAACCGAACGGCTAAAGCCGCTTGGTTGGGTAAAATACTAAAAAAGCTAAAAACAATGTAATAAACAAAACAAAGCTTAAGAAAACATTACTTTAGGCCTTGATTGGAATTCATTAAAGAAATGCTAATGAGTCCATTGAGCATGTGCCTTTATTTTGACTCGGATTAGCACAATTTCAAAGATGCTCCTACGTACGTAGCACAATTGTACAAAGAAGATAATAATCTTAAGAATTGGAGGTGGGTGGTATAACTATAAACTAAATGAAGTGTACACACTTTTAATTAGTGATCTTTTTAAAAAAATTCGATCATTAATGAAGTGCCTCTAAAGATCACGATTCAGGAGCTTGAGTTTTAAATTAACTTTTCTGAGTTCCGGATCAGAAAAAAATTATGGGTTAAATGTCCAAAAGGTTTTGTTGATATTGTATATACAAAAGAAAGAAAATAATACTATTAGTGCTAAATGACCAAGGGGGAAAAAAACCTTTGAACGTTAAGAGTAAATGGGACATACATCTTTTTGAAGTTATCAATTCTGGTTTGTCCATATTATAATTTTTAAATATATATCGCTTTAGTTGGATTAGTTGTTTTGTCTGAGACAAGCACACCATTTAAATATAAATTATTGAACTTGGATAATAATTCAACATCATAAAACGATTAAACTATGATTTTTTTTTTGTTTTGTTTTAATGTGTTGTTCATATATATCAAAAGGAAGAAGCATAGCTTAAATTGACTAATTTGGTATTATAAGCTTAAATTTAGGTAAGTGTAAAGTCATAAAAAATTAGGTAGACAACGAATATATAATGTCAAACATTAATAAAATAAAATTATCTGTTTAGAAGAGAAATGAAAACAGTTATGAATTCCAACAGACAAATTATTTACAACTCCTACCTAGCTTACAACAACACATGTAACAACTACTAGACCATTTAACTTACTTTTGATAAAAGGGCAGAAAAAATGTATTAGTTGAATATGGATATATATGTTTAGTCGTGATTCGTGAAATGTCTTTTGTTAGTCCAAAATTATTGATTTGAAAGTTGAAACCACAGTATTGTATCACTGTTTTGGGTCTATATCACTATACTACGTTATCATGATTCACGACCATAATTTTGCTTGCAATAGCTTAAGTAAAGAATCAGAGTAGAATTTAGAAACTCAAAAATGTTTGTTTTACCTGATTTAAGATGAAACAAAGTTATTTATGCAAATAGAAGTCGATGATTTAAATCTCCTATACATGAAAAAACGTCGAATACAATTTTATTTGATAAAGAAAAAACAAAGTCATATTCATGTAGCTGAAAAAATCATTTTCTCTTTCCTAATTAAAAACATGGTCTTCAATTCATGTAAAAATGTAAAGCCATCACATATAATAATTACAAATAGAAGAATTTGATTTGTGTTTGTTCTTCTTTACCGACATACACAAATAGAGAAGCAATGGGCCTCACCCTCCATCAAATTGGGCCTTACCGTCCATCAAATTGGGCTAAGGTTTTTAAACAAACAATCGCAGAAAAAAAAAAAGTTGAGAACTTCCCGATCACCCTTCCTCCACCGGCGGAAGCTATCTTCTGTCACCGAAACCCGTCAAGGGTTTTGACACTTTATATCAGTCAATCGAAGCGTAAAGAAGGTACTTTTTTTCAAAAGATTTGTACTTTTTAGTCAAATTTGCGATTTTGCTAAAAACCCTTTTGTGTGTTGTTGTTTGTGTGTTTGCGGGAGACAGAAGAAGACAACAAGTGTCACACTAATCATGGAGACGGCTGAGTATGGCATCGTCTACGCCGTCCACATTATCTCAGTCCAGTTCGGAACCGTCGTATCGGTAAATTGACACACTTACTTTGATGAACCCTTCCAAAGATGATGAAATCTATGATTCCTGTGTTAAATGAGTTTTGGTGATTGGCTTTATTTGCAGAAAGTTTGTGAATGTCTTCTCCGCAAAGGACCTCTTTCTTCGCGAGACATCTCTCGTTTCCCCGAATCTGAAATCAATCATAACCAAGTCAAGGATATTTTGTACCTCTTGATTCAGCACAATTGCGTTCAAGCATTCTCTATTGAGCCGCCTGGTTAGTCCTGAGTTTTTAAGAGTTCCGAATAGGTTTTGTGATTAGTAAACTAAACATTGAGGTTTTCTTCTTGTTGTGAAACTCAGAAAGAGAGAGTAATCATGAAAGTTTTGTTGTATCTTTTCGATGTGTAGATGGTTCCGATAGCAAAGCTACTGTACAGTACCTTGTGCTGCTTAGCAACATTCTTCATCGTGGGAGGTATAACAAGTTTTCAAGGATTGTAAACGAAGAACTTGGGTCTCAGGTTTAATCCTGCTTCTTCTTCGCTCTGTTCAGTGTTTGACTTACTTGGTTGTGCTTCGAGACATGCTAACCTTATACGTTTGATCTACATGTACAGTGCGGTGCAGTTCTTGATGGTTTACTTTGTAACGGTAGGCTTACCTTAGGACAGCTGATAGAAAGAGACCAAGGTGAGTTCTAATATCTTACCTACCTCCTGTGTTGTATTGCCACAATACTCTCATTGTAGGCGTTGGCTTTGTGTTTCTCGTTTTGATTACAATATTGTGTCATAACAAATGAATTCTAATCTGTTATACATGTTTTCTTCATACATGATCAGATTCAGAAAAATCGATAGGTTCAAAAGTGATCAAAGATTCTCTTCAGAAATTGGTTGCTGCCCGTTTTGTTGAGCGCATTCCTTCTCCCGAACCTGTTCTTGCAAACAAAGAACATGAGCCGGCAAAGAAAAGAGGCCCTAAGGCTGCCAAGGTAATTGATAAAGTCTTTCTGTTGTAATATGTGTATGAAAACTAACAGCTTTATATTTTTCCGGATATATCAGTTTCTTGTTTATTAGATCTACCAATTGCAGCGATATGAATCTCTGTTTGACTGTTTTTTCTTTTTTGGTATTAATAACAAAATTTCTTTAACTGTGCAGATTCTTAAAGAACCGGAAACCTTAGAGGAACGTGTTCTTGAAGCAGCAACTCCAGTTGACACAATAAGGTTTCCACTTGTATTTGAACAAGATTCAAATTCATCAATAGCCGAGAATGATAACAACATCACTGAGGGGAAGGTATCAGCATTCTTACCATGCAGCTTTGGAGAATAGGGATACATTTCTCGATGATGTAGCACTAAATACCTTTTGTTTTGATGTTTCTCTCTGAACCGAATATTTCAGCGTAAGCAACGTGATGTGGACTTATCACCTACGAGCAATGAAGTGATTTGGCGTCCTAATTTTGATGAGTTCATCCGCCGCCTTAGACATAAGGTCAGTTACCCGTGTCTCTCATTTGAGGTTATTTTATTGGTATTCATTGGTATTCAAAATTTAATTTTCCTGATCTATCTGTAGGAGTCTTTTGACCACCTGTTTCTTTGTTTAAGGTGTGTGTGGAGATAGTGAAAGAACGCAGGGATGAAGGATGTGCCATTGTCTTGAGGGCAATGTTAGAAGTAGGAAGATCGCAGGAGAAGAAGGTGAAAACAGACAAGTCGGGTAATATCTGAGATGCTTACTCATTTTCGTTAGATATCTTTGAAATTTCGATTGTTGTTTTTGGTGCGATTGATTAATCAATTTACACTCTCCACCAAAGTCACCTATGAAAATTCTGTCGGGTTACTGAATTTGCTTTCCTCTTTAAACAGTTCCAATGTCGGTTGGTTCCATTTATGAAGAGGTTATAAAGACAGAAGCAGGTCGTACTATGTTACAAGAGAGAGTTGAAGCATGCCTTGATCAATTGTGTGCAACGTCTTCCTATATACCAGCATTTGTGATAGAAATGGATAGTTCATATATAGTTGGTATAGTAACTCCATCAACAATCTATTCAGCTGATTTTTGTATTCAAACTTACCTTTTATAATTTCTTCTGTTAATTGGTTTTTGCAGATTTTAAATCAATTATCAGCGTAGCACAGAAAGACGAGGTGTGTTTCATCTTTTTCTATATTTCCTGAAATATTTCTGAAATTGAAAATGAGATCTTTGAGATGGTTTCAGATGGAAGCAGTAGTTATGAGAAGATATGGGAAAGAAGCTTTCAGAATGTTTAGATACTTATCACAAGAAGGGCGTTTTGTTGAGACCGATAAGGTTAAAAAGACTGTTTCTTATAGTGAAATATTGAAACAATATTTTTTGGTGATAACCAGTTTCCTAACTTTACATCAACTTTTTTATTTTTTTAAGATTGCTGATGCCGCGCTGACTGAAAAGAAAGACACGCCTCAAATCCTTCTGAAGATGTGGAAAGATAGTTACTTACATATGCAGGTACTATCTTTTTTACCAAGTTGTAACCAAATCTTTTTAAATGAAATATTGTTTTAGATGTAGATTCATTATTTTCCTCGTTATGTTGTTTTAGAAATTCGTGGTTACGGGTGGTGGTTCTGGATATACGTCCTTCTTATTGTGGAAGGTAAACAAGTTGATTGTGACGAGGCAAATGTTGGATGAGATGTATCATGCTTCTTTAAACTTGAGTCTCAGGTTGACCCATGAAGGAGATTCCGAGAAAGAGGTTAGTCCACGCTTTGAAATTACTAAAAATGTGGATTTGATGGATTCCTAGATGTTCCTATTACTAAAAAAAAAAGAAACTGTTATTGCGTTTGTGGCAGTTGATGATGTTGTCATCGAAGATACTGAAAAACACATCGGAAGGAGCACTAAAGGAGAGAGTGAAAAAGGTTAACGCCAAGAGAATGTTGCTTTCTGCCAGTAGGTTTAAACTCGATGATGCAATAATGCTCTTTCATGACTTCTAAAGCTCCAATTTAAAAACCCATTTTTTCGTTGTCGTTTTCATTTTGCTATGGTCGACTTAGTTTTGTTTTTCCTACCTATACTACAGAAACAAGTGTCTTTTAGGTTTTTTTCGCTGCTGAAAACATGAATATATTGGAATGTTTCTCAAGCTATAATATATCAACTATGGAAATATGAAGTAACAAAAATGTTTACGTGGAAAGATCCCTTCTTCTGACCAGAGTATAGATTATGTAACATGTCGTCGTCGCCTTGACTAAAAAATGAACATCATCGCTAAATATTGTTCTAATCGGCACTAGAGTGATTTTAGAAACTAAGCAGAACAGTACATGTTGCAGAAGTGTTGCACAAGTAAAACAATCGTACTCGAGACAAATTTTCAAATAGCTAAAAATACTTTGTCTACAGTAAAAAGGTGGGTACGACTAGATGGCAAAATGTGTGATATGATCTTTTTCATAAAACCAGAGAAGCAAAGTATCAGCAAAATCAAAGATTCAAGGATACAATACTTGAAGAAACAAAAAACAGAGTTTGATACACCAAAATTCAGATCCAAAAGATGATAACAAAGATTCTAAATAAGAAGAAGGATCCTCACTTCTTCTCTTCTTTCTCAGCCTCTTGAGCCCTCTTGAGCCTAGCACCAGCATGTCTCTTGTTTGTCCTCTCGAGACGCAGCTTGTCGTATGCTTTAAAGGACTTCATGTCTGAGGTCAGCTTAACGAGCTCCATAGTGGGCTTCTCACGTACAATAGGCATGTAGTCTCCTTGGACTTGGGTAGCATTGGCCAACTCTTCTGGTGTAGAATCACCAGCCTGACACAACACAAACAAAAATAGAACAAGAGATCAGTACCAAATCAAACCAAAATGATGAAGACCAATAAAACATAAACTTGTTGCTTCGAAATAGTACCTTAACCTTCCGGGCACGGCGCGGGAAGATGACCAACTTGGCCTTGTAGGTTTTCAGCCTCTGGACATTGGTTTGAAGACCCTCCAAAGAACGGTTTTTGCGACGATGGTCAACAGAGATACCGATTGTAGGAGCCAACTTCTTGGGGATACCAGCAGCCTATATTAATAAAAAGCAATCAGAAATCAACAATCCCAAAAATATTCAGCAAGAAATGAAACATGACAGCTCCAAAAACAAAGAAATATCCAGCCTAATTTAATCATCATCAATCAGAAATCAAGGGTACCAACCAGCCTAATGTAATCAACAAATGAAAATTGATAGCTACAAGAATAAATGACAGACAAAGAGAGATAGATGTTACAAACCTTGAGCTCTTCAAGAGTGAATCCTTTACCGGTTCTGACCTTCATGTTGTACTTAAGAGTCTGACCATGCACAACAGGGCGGAGAGGTCCAGATGTTGGACGAGGGAAGATCTTCACAGCCTTCTTTTGCCTCGCTGAGTAGACATGACACACAAAACACACAATTAGATTCTGGAAAACCATACGAGTAAGCTTAAACAGAAACATGACACAAAAGGGGGGGGGGGGGGAGATAACTAACCAACTCTTCTTCTGGTCTTCCTGGCAGGCTGGTTGAACCATGTCTTCACATAGTTCTGCCAGTGCTTTTTAAAGTGTCCATTGGGGATAACATTGTTGTGCTTCATTTCGTCACCTCAAGCTGCAAAAAAAAACCCAACAACAATCAGCTCCATTAGTGAATCATACATTCAAAAACCATTGATGTATCTCTAAAGATATCAAAATGATGAAACTTTCACACCGCAAACCGTAAGATCCATCTCAATGCTTTAGCTAACATAAAACAAACAAAACTGATACAAAAAGCTTGTAATACTTCGAAGTATCTAGAGATAACTCTTCTTAAAACCATTCTAAAGATGACGACTTATAAGCAAAGAATCTCAAAACTCTCAAGAGATTTCCAACGGTATGAAAACTACATTTTACAGTTCATCAATAAAAACTCTAATCTTACGCATTCCAAGAGCGATACTTTGATAAATCTCTAAAGCAGAACAAACAACAGACTCTAAAGACGCTTATATCATCAGGTCAGTAAATCTCGAAATGAAGAAAGCAACGAACTTAGAAAATACCAGGAGCAGAGACAAGAGAGAAGAAACAATCTAGTAAACCCTAATACATAAAGAAAGCTGCGAGGGAGAGATTCACAGAAACGAGAAGTAGAAGAGAGGAGAGGAACGAGAAAACTCACACAGAGAGAGAGAGAAGCTTCTTCTTGCGCGGCTGGACGGACTGGTGAGGAGGTATCTCTCTGCAACTCTAGGGTTACGAGGTTTTTATAGTATCAAAGCCCTAAAAAATGTTGTTAGCTATTTGTCTAATTGGGCCTGGGCCTGGGCCGGAAACAAACAAATTTGAGCTTGTGAATGTTTTTGGATATTTTTAAAAAAACTCAAAAAAGGGAAAAACGAAAAGACTCAAGTTAGTTTGCTTCCGTCATCTTCTTCCTTTCTTCTTCAGAGTCTATGCATTTGGATCCTTTTGTCTGTCTGTCTAATTAAAAAAAAAACCACAAGTGAATATATAAGTTTGAAGCTGAATCTTTTCAATATTAATCAAATGTAAGCATCAGAACGGATTTAGTGTGGTAGGCGTTTGGAGCGTTCGTAATCTGAAGGATTTTGTTCCAAATTGCTGTCTTTGTTTAACGATAATGGAACAACAACAGCGGTATGTCTCGTTTATGGTTTTTTTTTCTTTTTCTTTTCTTGCTCGGAATCTATTTATATGGCTTTCTTAGTTGTAAGCCCCGACCTTAATCTCTGTGGTGAACCCTAAAGATCTTAACTTTTTGTTATTTTGTTTTTTGAATACAGCAAAATCGGTGGTTTAGGTTTAAGTAATCGAGGTGTTGCGAACAAGGACAGGATCAGTGAGTTGCCTGAAGCTTTGCTTGTGGATATATTGTCTTCACTTCCAACAAAAACTGCCATAGCCACTGAGTGTTTTGTCTAAAAATTGGAGATCTCTTTGGAAGTTGTTGCCAAAACTCAAGTTCTATTCTGGCTATCACCGTACATTTTCAGAGGATGTTTGCAGATCTTTGATTTCACATAAAGCACCAGTTCTAGACAGTCTGCATTTGATAGTTGAAGAAAAGAATTGTGATGCTTCGGATGTTGGGATATGGATTGGAATTGCTTTTGCACGCCATGTGCGAGAATTGGTACTCAGTTTTGAATTTCAGAAGGAAGGCTCAGTAAGATTTCCGAGTGTTTTGTGTACATATAATGATACACTCGAGATCTTGAAACTCGAGTATTTCAATTGTTTAGACTTTCCTTCTCGTGTTTTTTTAAAAATTCTAAGAGAGCTACACCTTTCCTATGTATTCTTCCAAAACGAAGAATCTGTTTCCAACCTTTTATGTGGCTGCCCTTGTCTTGAAGATTTGGTCGTGAATATATCTGGCAATGTAGAGAACTTCACTATTGCCGTGCCATCGTTGCAGAGACTAACCATTGATGATGAATACAGTGGAGAAGGTGATGGTGGCTATGTGATAAATGCTCCTTCTTTGAAATACTTGAACATCAGTAGGTTCAGTGGGCTTGAGTATTTTTTAATTGAGGATGCGCCAGAGCTTGTGGAAGCAAAAGTCAGTCACGTTTCTGATATAACCAATGAGAACATCCTGGAATCTCTAACTGCAGCCAGACGTCTTTCCTTTAACTTATCACCCTTAGAGGTAACTTTTAGATTTTTAAGTTTTTTTCATTTCATAGGGTTCTTTTATGTGCCATAGGGCTACTAACATTGTTTTGTCTCCTGTACAAGATTAAGTATCCCACTGGTAAAATCTTCTATCAGCTTCTATCTTTGGAGCTGCATACAAACAAAGAAGAGTGGTGGAATCTTCTTTCGCTCATGCTCGATAGTTCTCCTAAATTACAAATCCTCAAGCTCATTGACGTAAGCCATTTCACTCTTTAGGATAGTCCGAGCTCTACTTTCATGTATTTTGATGATCTCTAAATATTACATTGATTGATTGCTTTTGCCGCAGCCATATTACTATCGTAACAAAGGTAGTCCGAGCGGCTGGGAGTGGAAGCAACCAAAGTGTGTACCTGAATGTTTGTGGTTCCATCTTGAGACTTTCGTGTGGACAAAGTACGATTGGCAACGAGAAGATGAGAAAGAAGTGGCTACATACATCCTTAAGAACGCAAGACGCCTGAAGAAAGCAACTAACTCTCTCCACAAAACCCATCGAGTCTAAAGAGCTCGAGAAGTTGGAAAAGAGACGTGAGATGCTCAACCAGTTGGCTACTGAGGCCAGGGCTTCAGATTCATGTCACCTCGTGTGTGAAGCTGATACCTACTCTTCTAGTTAATTATTATGATATTTTCCTTTTCCTGTTCAATTAGGATTTCTATTTTGTAGATTTATAAAAAAAAAATGTTTAGAAGGGATGATGATGAATGGAACTGCCAATTTCAATTTTATCTATGTAGTTAACTTTTTTACAAATTTAGTCAATGATTTTCTCAGAGTTCACGAAGCAGTTCAGAAACACACAAAGAAGGGATGAAAGTGCCCAAACTACCAAAAATATATATCTCTCCAATTATTGGTTTTCTCAAATGTTTTGAAGCATAATAAGTACTTCACAGGGTAAATTGGCTGAAGTGACATGAGTTGGGGTTCTTAATAAAATCTAGCACCCATATTTAGTCAATTTGGTATATATATATAGCAATCGCCAATCCAAAAGATGCATTAGAATTGCCAAAAAAATAACTTTTGCATTTTCAAAGCAACAGATGAATATAGCCTACATCTCTGTTTTGTGTTAGCATTCAAAAATTATATATGTTCACCATTCACTAAGGATTTGTGTTAGTTGAAATCATCGTATGAGAAAAAGGAAAAAAACCATCATAAGCAAAATATATATTAGTTTATCCATTTTTTCTCTTTTGACTACTTTCAATTTAATTCTTTTATTTTGGAGTTCTACAATTTTATAACATCTCTATATTCTTATTTTAGCAGTATTGACAGCAAAATAACCAGTTGGCATGTGGGATATTACAAGATGTGCCATTGGGCAAATTAAAATTTACACAACAAACAAAATCTTCGACCGAAGGTAATATAGGCAGTAATTTTGACACCATACTACAAAAGCACGCAGACCTGAAAAAACGACCCATTGGAGCATTTGACCCGATTTTTAGAAGGCACGCAGATCCAATTATAGTGACCCGTCGTCGGTCAATATATGTACTTGGCTCTATATTTTTGGGAGCATTTACCTGTTTCGTTCAGCAATAATATTTTTGTTGTACTTTCTTAGTTTGGTGTTCAAATAATCAAATTCACGATTGTGTAAAAAAAAAACTGTATTTTTCTATAAACAACCAGAAAATAATTCATTTTACAAAACCCATTTTCCTATAATTCTGTTTACTTATATCATAGTCGATTATATTAACACTAGATTAGGACCCGTCCGATGTGCGAGTTTAGAGTTTTTAAAATAAAATAAAATTTAACAAAAAATATAAAGTAAATATTTCTAGTAAGTAAAAACTATCTATAAAAGTAAATAGATACACCGATGTGTCCAATGTAAATATCTTGTTTAAAAGGTGCGACTCTCCAGTTGAGACTATTAATCACATTTTTCTTTGAATGGCCTCACTCGTGGGAAGTTTATGATTTATCTCTAACTCCGGTCTCATAAGAGGGTTTTCCATATGAGTCGGTGTACTCAAATTTGGATTTTGTTTTCTGGAGAGATGTCTCTCAACAGGGTGATCCTGATCAAATTCTTCAATTACCATGATTTTTATGGACAATCTGCAAGGCCATAAAAAAAAAATTAAGGTTTAGAGATCGAGACGAATGATATAACTGCTCAGGCTTTGGGCGATAAATTAGCCTGGGAAAAAACGCTATCTTTTATGGCGGTCATATCGGCTCCATCTCCGTCTTCTAATGTCCATGTTTCTTCACCTTGTTGTCAAATTGATGGTTCTTGGAAAGCAACTAATGAGCATTCATGATTGGGCTGGTGGTGTTGCGTTGGTGAGGAGCGAACCTTGTTGTTGGGGACCAAGTGTCTAAGACGGAGCCCCTCCCCCTGCATTCAGAGTTAGAAACATTGTTGTGGGCCATGGAGCGGATATGTGTTGAGTTACTCACTATGGTGTATTCCCCTGAATATTGGCCATCCTTCTTCAACTTGCTCGATAAGTTTAATTCACTGGAGTTTTTTTCACTATTCTCCATCTCTTAGATCCCGCATGCGACAAATTTGAAAGCAGATTGTCTTGTCCGTGCTTCGCATTCTATTATCTCTGAAGTTTCTTTTGTAAACCCCTTTCCTCTGGTTTGGGAAACTAACTGAGGAAATTCCTTTTAATTTATTGTTTGGTTGAAAAAAAAATAGATACACTTTTAGTTAAAGAAAATAGTTGTAGATGAGTTCAATAATATTAAAATTTAAGTTAATTTAACAAAGAATATATATTTAATTATTTTCATAAGTAAAAACAATGTATAAAAGTAAAGAGATAAGCTTTTAGTTATAGAAAATAGTTGTTTTTTTTTTGCTATAATACACTAATGTATATCTATTTACAAATCTACTGTCTATATTACCACTAGAAGTTTATTTGCACACACAAATATATTTTACTGTTAAAATATACTCTTTAGTCTTAACTACTACCAACAAATTGTCTTTATGAACACATTAAATAACATGTTATATGTCTCTTCACTTTAACATTTTTATAGTTATAAAAGCGCATACGTTAATCTTACATACTCCTATCATATATATTGCAATAACAGTCTTTTGAATAAATTATTTGATTGGTGAAAAAAATATGAGACGATCTTTTTTTTTTTTCCTTCAAGAATCTTTTTTTTCTTGTAATATAGCAACTAAAAATTAAAGTAAGTAAAAAATATTCTAATTTTGAATTTTATGGTATATATATATATATATATATTTATCTTTTTTTTTTTTTGACAGCAAAGTACAAGAATCAGCTTAAACGAGCCAATTAGTAGGAAAACCGTTCACATAGGTAATTTGATGCGACTCTATTCTAGCTCGTCGTGCCAGCTTGTCCGCATATATATATATATATTTATCTTATAATTAGATTTTAAATAAAATTATGTTTTATTTTATCTAAATAATTTTATATAAAACCTTTATAGATTAGTTTTAGAATTTTTACATTTTTATTTTTAAAATTTTTAATAATGAATTGACATGTGTCAACATCTGAATAATATAATTGACACATGTCATGATCTTGTTAATGAGTAATTTTGTCATCAAGGTTTATTAGGTTTTATTTTATCTATTTACTTTTATATAAAACCTTTATATAAAATCTTTTTAGATTAGGTTTAGAATTTTTACATTTTTATTTTTTAAAATTTTAATAATGAATTGACATTTGTCGACATCTGAATAATATAATTGACACATGTCACGATCTTGTTAATGAGTAATTTTGTCATGAAGATTTATAATAAGATGCTATTGTGGTATAGGGGTCCTAAATACTCCATCTGTTCCAAATTATAAGAGTTTTTTTTGACTAAAATCACAAAGATTAAGAAACAATAAATGTTTTACCATTTAACAAAATCCAACTAATAGAAAAAATACTACAAAATTTAAATAGTTAAATTATTAAATTAATATTAAAATGTACCTAGAAACTTGAAAAGTTTAATAAAATGGAACAAATAAAAAAAAAGCTAAAAGATTATACATTGTAATTGGAACAGATAGAGTATTATTTATATACACAATATTTTGCTCCTATAAATTCTAAAATTGGTAAATATTATTCAAAAGTTGATAAATATTACCCCTACATATTTTTAAAATTAAATTAATTTCACTATGTATTGTAATATAATAATATAACTATATTATAAGTTGTAATATATATATATATATATTTATTTATTTAAAATCATATTTTCAGAAATATAAATAATGTTACTTTTCTAATAATTTTATAAAGCTTTAATAGTGAAAGAATCGAAGATCATTTGAAACTGGCTCAATGGCTCAATGTTTATTCTTTTGCTAAAAACAATAACTATATTTGCCCAAAAGAACATATGATCACCAATTGAAATGACATGAATATATAAATTAATTTGGATAACTACGTAGTTAAACATTATATATAAATATGTAGTTATATTGTTTTAAACATTATATATAAATATGTAGTTATAGTGTTTTTACAGAAATCTTAAAATTAAGAAAATCCAGTCTAATAAAAATGAAAACAAGTAATAATATTATACCAATATCTGAGATATATAGGGATCTAACGACTAATTAAAATTTATTAAATCCATTGATATCATACCGTAACTAAGACCAATTATATAAGGGATTTAATGACCAATTATAGTCTTCCCCTTTAGGAAACAATTTTGTAATTTTATTTCTCCATCAATTACGTACACATATATTACTTTAAAAAACTAAAAATATGCAAATTTATAGAATTCTCCCTAATAAAATAACTTTTGATATCTCCTATATAAATTTTTATATCCCATTTTATTAATTGCTCTTCTCTTACTATATTATTTACATTAAATTACCATTAGTATAACTAAAGAATATTTCATTCAATAATTGAAGGAAATCTATACTACTAATTGGGGAATACACTTATGGGTTAAAAAGAAAATCATATCAAATATCCATGTTGCCAAACTGACTCAATTTACATATTAGGAAAAAAAAAGATTAAACAACAGATTTCTTATATTTTAGGAAATCGTTCAATTTAGTTCCATAATAATTAGGTTATGAGAATTTTGTTTGGGTATATATTCATGTATGACAAAATACGGGACAAGAATTTTGGGAACAAGAATTCAAGCAGAACATATGCGGACATTCTATTTACTCATGTGAATTACGAGAAATAGGGTTTTTTGGGTCAAAAAAATATTAAACGTTACAATTAAACATATTAGACGGGTTTGATCGCTTGACAATTATATTTTTAAAAACATTATGCAAAAATAAATCTGGACGTACGGAACCTAGTTATTTTTAATAGGATAACCTAATGTAAATAATACTTTAGAGATAAATGTAATTCCTAAATATATTTTCGGTTCTCTATCTCCTAGGGTTTTGTAACTAGGTCATCCTTTTACTAATGAAACACAACTACACAAGTGAATCTCATCACCTTTATCATATCTAAGTATTAGCCGGATTCGTGTATTAGGGACCGTTTGCATAAGAGTTTGGAGCGTTCGTAATCTGAAACAATTGTTTTCTCCCTTTAACTAAATAATGGAACAACTACAACGGTATGTCTCTATGTTTCGTTTATGTTTTTTTGTTTCTCGGAATAATCCGTTTCTTTGAGGTTTCTTAATTGTGTAACTTCCAACTTTAATTTCTGTGAACTTTATCTTTAGTTTCTTTTTTTTTTTTTTTTTTTTATACAGCAAAACTGGTGGTGACGGTTTGAGTAATCGAGATGTTGTAAATGAGGACAGGATCAGTGAGTTGCCTGAAGCTTTGCTGGTGGATAAATTGTCTTCACTTCGAACAAAAACCCCCATAGCCACTAGTGTTTTGTCTAAAAGTTGGAAATCTGTTTGGAAGTTGTTGCCAAATCTCAAGTTTGATTCTGACTATCACCATACATTTTCAGAGGATGTTTCCAGAACTCTGATTCTACATAAAGCTCCGGTTCTAGAGAGTTTGCATTTAATGGTTGGATGTGAATGTGATGCTTTGCAGATGGGTTTATTGGTAGGAATCGCATTTGCTCGCCATGTGCGTAAATTGGTACTGGAGTTGTCCTTTCCATGGAGAGGCTCAGTAAAATTCCCGGGTGCTTTGTGTAGATGTAACAATACACTCGAGATATTGGAACTCAAGGGTTCAATTCTTTTAGACCTTTCTTCTCCGGTTTGTTTCAAGTCCCTGAGAAAGATGTACCTTTCCCATGTAAGCTTCAAAGACAAAGAATCTATTTCCAACCTTTTCTGTGGATGCCCTTGTCTTGAAGATTTGGCCGTGTGTAGATTTAGCAAAGCCGATGTGGGGGTTTTCACTATTGCCGTGCCATCATTACAGAGACTAAGCTTAGTAGATGAATACTATCCAAAAGCTGTTAAGGGCTATGTGATAAATGCTCCTTCTTTGAATTACTTGTACATCAATGAATTCGATGGGGTTGAACTTTGTCTGATTCAGAAAGCGCCAGAGCTGGTGGAGGCAAAAATCTATAGCGTGTATCATATAAAGAATGAGAACATATTGGAAACTCTAACTCCAGCCAAACGTCTTTCCTTAGACTTATCACCATTACATGTAATTTTTTTTAGATTTTAGATTCTTTTCTCGTGGTTTCATCAACAGTTGGGCTAACATTGTTTTGTGTACTACTTATGTTGCTTGATGCACAGATTAAGCATCCTACTGGTAAAATCTTCTATCAGCTTCTATCTTTGGAGCTGCATACAAAAGAAGACGAGTGGTGGCATCTTCTTTCACTCATGCTCGATAGCTCTCCTAAATTGCAAATCCTCAAACTCATTGACGTAAGCCATTTCACTCTTTAGGATAGTTCTAAATTGCAAATTCTAAATTGCTATACTTTCATGTATTTTGATGATCTCTGAATATTTTATTGATTGCTTTGGCCGCAGCCATATCTCTATTCTAACAAATATAGTCGGATCGGCTGGAAATGGAATCGACCAAAGTGTGTACCAGAATGTTTGTTGTTCCATCTTGAGACATTCGAGTGGAAAGGATACGAATGGCAACGAGAAGATGAGAAAGAAGTGGCTACATACATCCTCAAGAACGCAAGACGCCTGAAGAAAGCAACTCTGTCCACAAAATTCATCAATTCTAAAAAGCTCAAGAAGTTGAAAAAGAGACGTGAGATGCTTAACCAGTTGGCTACTGAGGTCAGGGCTTCAGATTCATGTCACCTCGTTCTCGAATCTGAAACTTTCTAAAGAGGATATTTTCCTCCACAATTAGGATTTCTATTTTGTTGATTTAGGAAACTGCTTTAAGAGATATGAATGGAAAAGCCAATCCCAATATGTTCTGTAGGTAACTTTTACAAACTTAAGTGCCTGATCGAATTTTTCCTAGTTATGTATTTAGTTGCAGCAGAAACATGTTTTTAGAGAAGACGTCCCTTTGGGAAAACAAGAAAGGATTTGATCCACCAATGAGCTAATTTACCAATTCAGACGGCATGGAAAAGAGTCGTGTGATGCTCAACGAGTTGGCTATTGTGGTCAGGGCTTCAAATTTATAGTTTGTATTTATTAATTCACATTTCTAATGGTTTATGGTGTAAACGCTTAAACCATACCTCAATCATATACAAATATGTGTCAACGATATTATAGTTATAGACTCACTAGTTGACTATTTAGTTTAATTCTTTAATTTTGGAGTTCGATCTTATAAACTCACACAATCACAATATAAACTAGAGCTGGGATGATAAATCAAACCAATGTAACAGAACCAATATTTTGGTTGTTTGGTTCCTTTAACCGATCGGTAATATGTGAAATTTAGTTCGATTAACCAAAAACATCAGTTAGTTAGGTTTAGTTTTAAATAATCGGATTATACTAGTTTTACAAAAAAATTAGATCAGTTTTTTTTTTATAACCGAACTGATCAAGGAACCGAACTAATCAAACTAACTACATAACCGAAATTATCCCAAAATAACCGAAGGAACCAGAGTTTTGAGAAAAAAAACCAAAAGTTTGGTTAATTTCGGTTTTGAAATATCGAAACCAAATTAACCGAGGAACCAAATTTACCGAACAGAAATTTATTCCGGTACCGAACCGAACGGGGGAAGTGTCATGGCTACTATAAACAGTTTAGCTATTCATGTAAGTGTGCCTGGGCCGGAGCAAAGGAATATCAAAGTAGTTTTTAATTTGTTTTGGGCTTGTAAATGTATTAGATTTGGTTTGATATTCAAAACTCAATTAGGGTAAAAAATCGATTCCAGTCTTAAAATTGTTGATTCCCTCGTCTTCTCTATCTTTCTCTTGAGAGTCTGTTCGATGCATTTGATTGCTGTTGTTTAAATTTATTCTATTAGGGTTTTGTGTTTCATTGAACTTTTTACGGTTGGTATTCTCAATGCATTTGATTACTCATCACCGTTATCATATCTAAAGCATTAGCCGGATTCGTGTATTACATTTGCGTTTGGAGCGTTCGTAGTCTGAAGCAAATTGTTTGACGATAATGGAACAACAACAAGGGTATACGTCTTTCTCTCTCTCTCTCCGACCTTAATTTCTCTGTGAGGCTGTGAGCCCTAATACGAATATCGATTTTTGTTATTAATTTTTTATTTTCTTTGACAGCAAAATCGATCGCTTTGTAGTGAACGAGGACATGATCAGTGAGTTGCCTGAAGATTTGCTTCTGCGGATATTGTCTTCACTTCCGACAAAAATTGCTATAACCACTAGTGTTCTGTCTAAACGGTGGAGGTCTCTTTGGAAGGTGTTTCCAAATCTCAAATTTAAATCTGGCTATCACCATACATTTTCAGATAATATTTGCAGTTCTTTAGTTCTACATAAAGCTCCGGTTCTAGAGAGTTTGCATCTGGAGGTTGCAGATGAGAGTGATGCTTCGGATGTTGAGATATGGATTGGAATTGCTTTTGCACGCCATGTGCGTAAATTGGTACTCAGTTTTCCATTTCAATACAAAATTTCAGTAAGATTTCCGAGTGCTTTGTGTAGTTTCAATAATACACTAGAGAGCTTGACACTCAAGTTTACAATTCTTCTAGACTTTCCTTCTCGGGTCTGTTTCAAGTCCCTTAGAGAGTTGCATCTTTACTATACACTATTCAAAGAGGAAGAATCTGTTTCAAACCTTTTATCCGGCTGTCCTAGTCTTGAAGATTTGGTGTTGCATCGGCTAAGAAATTACGACCATATGGAAACTTTAACTATTGCGGTGCCATCGTTACAGAGACTAAACATTGAAGATGATCTCTATGGACGTATTAAAGGCTATGTGATAAATGCTCCTTCTTTGAAATACTTGAACATCTATGGATTCGATGGGGTTGAATTTTGTCTGATTCAGAATGCGCCAGAGCTGGTGGAGGCAAAAATTCACCAACGGTTTTAATAATACCAATGAGAACATGCTGGAACCTCTAACTTCAGCCAAACGTCTTTCCTTAGACTTTTCACCCTCAAAGGTAATATTTTGATTTAAGTTTTTCTCTCTGCAACTTGGCTAACATTGTTTTGTGTACTACCAATGTTGCCTGATGATACACAGATTAAGTATCCTAATGGTAAAATCTTCTATCAGCTTCTATCTTTGGAGCTGCATACAAACAAAGAAGAGTGGTGTAATCTTCTTTCGCTCATGCTCGATGGTTCTCCTATATTACAAATCCTCAAGCTCATGGACGTAAGCCATTTCATAATTAGTCAGCTACTTTCTTGTTTTTTTCCAGTGCTCTTTTTGAGGTATATTGATGATCTTAAATATTACATTGATATCTCAGTCAAGGTGGTATATTTTTAAGAGAATTTTAAGAGTTATACCACATTCATAACTCACCCTTTTGTAATGTACCACGTTCGAAAATCCTTTTGCAAGACTACCACACATGTAATTCAAAATTACCGTTATAGCCCTCCATCTTTTTTACATTGCAGAACAACAAGAAAGTGAATACTTGTTTTTTTTTAATAAATAAGACCTCTGTCGGGTCTTTTCAGTTTCTCTCACATTGCAGGTCAGTCCAATTTGAATATTAATATGAGATAATTGTACAATTCTCTTTTCAGTATCTCTCTTCTCTTCCGTTAGAATTACAACCTTTCTTCTCTCACTCTCCGAATATTTTCTCATGCAAATCTGAGAAGATGTCCATTATTATAGACAAAATGTCCATTATTTATTTATGAACATGTTTTTCCCACCAAAATCTATAGACCAGTTTTTGAGTAATGGACAAATTTACACTACATGTATATAGACAATTCTAACAAAAAAAAAACTTGTCCACTAATAGAGATGCATAACAATAAATTTTTTGGCAGACAACATTGAATTTTTCAGTGGGTAACATTGAATTTTTCAGTGGGTAACATTGAAATATTCACTGAACAACTTTCATACTCTTACATATTAGATAAGTCATATGAGCTCTCCCAAGTTATATTGACGGACAAAAGTTTGAAACAAACAAATATTACTAAATTCTGGTAGACAATAATTCTTGTCCACAAAGTTTGTCTTTTTGCACTTCTGTTCTTTTTTTTACTTATACACGTGCTTTTTTTATGGCCATTATATGCAGGTCAATTTCGTCTTTTTATCTATCCCTTATGGTAGATCAGAAAAAGATTTTCCAAATGTAGCAGAACTCAAAAGTTTGAAAAAAATGTGGTAGATTTAACAAAATTCCCTATTTTTAAAGATAATCTGATGGACCAGAAATGGAATCAACCGAAATGTGTACCAAAATGTTTGTTGTTCCATCTTGAGACATTCGAGTGGACAGGATATGGATGGCAACTAGATGATGAGAAAGAAGTAGTTACTTACATTCTAAAGAACGCAGAACGCTTGAAGAAAGCAACTCTCTCCACAAAATACATCAAACCTAACGAGCTCGAGATGTTGGAAAAGAGAAGTGAGATGCTCAATGAGTTGGCTAATGTGATTAGGGCTTCAAAGTCATGTCACATCGTGTGTGATAGCTGACAGATGAAAGTGCCAAAAATACTAGAAATATATCTCCAATTATTGGTTTTCTCAAATGTCTTGAAGAATAAGTGACGTGAGTTGGGGTTCTTCATAAGTATCTACGAGCACCCATATATTTATAAGTCAATTACTTAGGTATAGATCAAACGTCAAACCAAAAGATGCATTAGAATTGCCAAAAATAACTTTTTGTTATGAAAGTAGAGATACTCGAAGGATGTATTCTCTTCTTCTTATTCATGATTCAATCGATAGGATTACATATATATAATAAAGTATAAAGCCTTATCATAATAGGACACTAAACCGACCAAGTATAGAGAATGTGGCCGATGGGCCTTATGGACTTAGACAATATATGGGCCGGTTATGGAGATCCATCCTAAGTGATTTACAACACTCCCCCTTGGATGACATAACCGTGCAAATGCTAAGAGATCACCGTAATACGCTTGGGGATGCTGCCTCATTAAAACCTTACCAGGAAAATCTATTGGGACAAAACCATGGTGAAGGAAAAAGAGTACAGCACGCATTACTCCCCTTGTTCCAAGCATCACTAAAAGTCCTTAAGTCTCCGCATCCCAATCTGGTGCGTGAGCTTCTTGAATGTCGATGTCGGTAATGATTTGGTGAAGAGATCGGCTGAATTGTCGCAGGATTGAACTTGTACCACTTGAACTTCTCTGACCTTTTGTAGTTCATGTGTGAAGAAGAACTTAGGCAAAATGTGCTTGGTCCGATCTCCCTTGATATATCCTTTCTTAAGCTGTGCGATGCAAGCGGTATTGTCCTCATATATAACGGTTGCTTCCTTGTCATCGGTCATGCCACAATCTGTCCTGATATGTTGAGTCATCGATCTCAAGCACACACACTCACGGCTGGCTTCATGCATTGCCAAAATTTCCGCATGATTAGATGAAGTGGCCGCAATGGTTTTCTTCATTGAACGCCAAGAAATTGTTGTACCACCGTGTGTAAATACATAGCCGGTTTGAGACCTAGCATTGTGTGGATCCGATAGGTAACCTGCATCAGCAAAACGAACTAAACCTTCCTTATTATAGTTAGTATAATATAAATCCAAATCAAGCGTTCCTTGTAGGTAACACAACACATGTTTGATACCGCTCCAGTGCCTTTGGGTCGGACAAAAACTAAATCTTGCTAGGAGGTTCACGGGAAAACAAATGTCTGGTCTAGTGTGGCTAGCCAAGAACATTAACGCTCCTATAACACTAAGGTATGACACTTCTGGACCGAGAATCTCTTCATCGTCCTTCCTTGGACCGAATTGATCACTGTCCAAATTCAGACTTCTCACAACCATTGGACTAGGCAATGGGTGAGCTTGGTCCATATTAAATCTCTTGAGTACCTTTTCAGTATATGCCAGTTGATGCACAAGGATCTCATTATCTATGTACTCAAGCTGCAATCCCAAACAAAACTTAGTCTTACCTAGGTCTTTCATTTCAAACTCTTTCTTGTGATATTCAACTGTTTGGGCGATTTCTCCAGAGGTTCCTAGGATATTCAAATCATCCACATATACTGCTATGATTACAAACCCTTTGTTTCCAAATTTCTTTATAAAAATACATGGACTGATGGGATCATTCTTATAGCTCTCTTTGCCTAGGTACTCACTTAGTCTATTGTACCACATACGCCCACTTTGTTTCAGTCCATAAAGGGATTTGTTTAGCCTTATGCAGTATTGTTCTCGAGAAGCACTCTTATCTTTGAGCTCAATACCCTCTGGTAATCTCATATAAATTTCATTATCCAGTGGACCATATAAATATGCGGTCACTACATCCATTAGCCGCAAATCAAGTTTTTCTCTTATAGCCAGACTTATTAAAAATCTAAAAGTCGTTGCATCCATCACAGGGGAGTATGTCTCCTCATAATCTATTCCTGGTCTTTGAGAGAATCCTTGTGCTACAAGCCGTGCCTTATATCTCACGATTTCATTATTCTCATTTCTCTTTCTTACAAAGACCCATTTGTGTCCAACTGGCTTTATATCGAATGGTGTCCTTAAGATCGGACCAAACACATTCCTTTTCTTGAATGAATTCAACTCCACGTCAATGGCTTCTTTCCATTTTTACCAATCTTTACTTTGAGTGCACTCTAATATAGACGTGGGTTCATGATCCTCATTTATTTCAAGTGCTACTTTATAAGCAAATATTTCATTAATGTCGACATCTTTTCGGTTCCATTGAATTCCAAACATGATATAATTTATTGAGATCTCATTATTATTAATACCTTCAGGACCTTGAGTTTCAGCGTTCCAAACCTCATTCGGTACTTTAGGATTTGCCGCGGCCATGTCTATGGTTTCCTTAACCTCGGTTTTATTTGCACCTTTCTTAGATTTCCGAGGGTTCTTATCTTTGGAACCTATTGGTCTACCACGTTTCAAACAGGCCTTAGACTCTGTAGCAACTTGATTATTATGTTCCTATTGAACATCAATACGTACTGGTGCATTACAAGCTGGTATGTACGATTTCATAACTCTTTTTGGGTCAGCAAAGGAATCTGGAAATTGATTAGCTAGCTTTTGTAAATGTATAATCGTTTGGACCTCTACCTCACATGCTAGAGTCCGAGGATCTTGCCAATTTAAGGATGTTTGATTCCATGATATTTCTTTGACCAGCTTGTTTGTCTCTCCACCCAACATAGGAAATTCGGATTCAACAAACTGACAATCCGTGTATCTGGCCTTAAATAAATCACCCGTGGTTTGCTCAAGATACTTAATAATGGTGGGAGAATCATATCCAACATATATTCCCATACTCCTTTGAGGTCCCATCTTAGTTCTCTGTGGTGGAGCAATCGGTACATAAACGGCACACCCGAATGTTTTTAGATGAGATATGTCTGGCTCATGACCCGTTAATAATTGGGATGGCGAATATTTATGCTCACTAGATGGCCTCATGCGTATAAGTTTTGCTGTATGTAATATTGCGTGTCCCCAAGCCGACACAAGAAGCTTCGACCTCATGAGTAATGGTCGAGCAATTAATTGTATTCGTTTAATGAAGGATTCAGCTAATCCATTTTGTATATGGACATGTGCCACGGGATGTTCCACACTCAACCCCATGGACATACAATATTCATTAAACGCTTGGGATGTAAATTCACCATCATTGTCTAGACATATAGTCTTAATTGGAAAATCTGGAAAGTGGGCTCGCAGACGTATGATATGGGCCAACAATCTAGCAAACACAAGGTTTCTAGTTGATAATAAGCAAACATGCGACCATCTGGTCGATGCATCACGAAGGACCATAAAATATCTAAACGTCCCACAAGGTGGGTGTATTGGTCCACATATATCTCCTTGTATCCTTTCCAGAAAATTTAAAGTCTCTTTAGTGACTTTTACTGGTGATGGCCTTACAATGAGTTTTCCTTGTGCACATGCTACACACGCGAAATTTTTAGGAATAACTCTTCTCTCTTTAAGAGTGTGCCCATTTGAATTCATAATTAGTTTACGCATCATGTTAGAACCCGGATGGCCAAGCCGGTCATGCCATAAAGTGAATTGTTCATTGCCAAATTAGCCTCTATCATATTTATCTTAGCATGGTAAAGACCAGTGGCTAGTGCGGGTATAGTCTCTAGGATTAGATCCGTGGGTGATTACAATAATATATAGGAACTCTTGGTTTCCTTCACCCTTAGTTTCAACATGGAAACCATTCAAACGAATATCTTTGAAACTTAATAAGCTCATCTTTGAGCTGGGTGAATATAAGGCATCACTTATTTCAAGATGTGTGCCATTAGGTAATAAAATATGAGCTTGGCCGTAACCTTCAATTAGGCTTGCTATACCCGCTATTGTGCTAATATTGGCATTTTTCATAATGAGATTAACAAAGTATCTCTTATCCTTCAAAATTGTGTGGCTTGATCCACTATCCACCACAAGTATGTTCTTGTCCTCAGCCATTTCTAATATAGACAAGAATTTATGTTTTAAACATAAAGTAATAAAATAAACAATTTTATATCGAAGGAAATAAAATAATTGAATTTAAACCAAATTATAGTTCAATAAAATTCAAAGCATAAATCATAGAAATTAAATCAAGACAATTTTTAAATTTAATTATTTTCTCCTAGACAATAATCCAATTGGTCATCATTCTCATGGTCGAAATCTTCTTCACCATCGAGATGAACCAGGTTAGCTTCTGGATTCTTTTTCAAACTCTCTTGATAGAGATCAATAAGATGCTTAGATGTCCAGCATGTCTTAGCCCAATGATTTGTCATACCACATCGGTGACAAACCAATTTAGTCTTATGTTGCGGTTTAAAAATTCCGTGGCCTGTACCACAACCACGACCGAAGTCGGATCGGTTCCCACGGCCATAACCATCATATTAGTTTCCTTGGTAATGGCCACCACCACCACGTCCTCTTCCACCACGGCCACGGCCATGATGCTTATCTCTATGGACATAGTTAGATTCTTTGGTCTCCTTGGGCTCTTTAGGCTCTTTCTTAGTCATGCCAACCTTGTGGGCCTCTGGTAATGGGGTAGATCCATGAGGCCTCACTGCACTGTTCATCAATAATAGCTCATTTTTTTGCTCAACAAGTAGCAAACAAGAGATGAGACTTGCATATGTCTTAAAACCCTTTTCACGGTACTGTTGTTGAAGTAGTATATTATTGGTGTGAAAGGTTGAGAATGTCTTCTCTAGTAAGTCTTCCTCAGTAACCTCCTTACCACATAATTTCAAGATCGAGACTATCTTAAATAGCTCTGAATTATACTCATCCACGGATTTAAAATCCTGGATCCTTAGGTTTTTCCAATCGAATTGAGCCTTTGGTAGGAGCACCGTCTTTTGGTGTCCATATATTTTTTCAACTCTGTCCAAAGGTCAAGAGGATTCTCTATGTTAAGGTACTGGTTCTTGAGACTCTCAGCAAGATGATGGCGTATATGCAAAATCGCCTTATATCTACTCTTTTCAGTGCAATCGTTATTATCCTCAATGCATTAGCATAGGTCTTTTGATTTCAGGTTGATCTTAGTGTCCAATGTCCATTGTAAGTAATTGTCTCCAGAGACATTAAGGGCAGCATATTGGATATTGTTGAGCTTTGCCATCTACACAATACAAAACATGCATCTGATCATTATCATGCGGTATTTAAAACCGAACCATGCAATTAATTTTCGTCTAGGTCATGCGGTATTTGAGACCGAACCATGCCATCATATTAAACTAGGCCATGCGGTATTTGAGACCAAAACATGCCATCATATCAAAATAGGCCATGCGGTATATGAACCGAAACATGCCATTATATCAAACTAGGCCATGCGGTATATGAGACCGAAACATGCCATTATATCAAATTAGGCCATGCGGTATATGAGACTGAAACATGTCATGCCTTTATCCATAATTTTCGTGGTTGATATGCATGAAAATAATCCTAGATATAGTCTAGTATGAAACAGGAAATTATGCACATAATTTTAGGTTTTAAAAATTTTCCCTTTTTTTTTTATTCTAGATAAGATTTTCTTTTTTTTCTTTAAACAGGATAATGACAAGAAAATTTAGGGAGCTAGATTTTCTCTAGGATCCCGATTTTAAAGTTTGATTTTAAACAAACAATCAATAATAATCGGATCAGATTAATATTTTTCTCTATGGGTTTCGATTTTAGGTTTTTTATTCTAAGATTGTGATGCAAACGATTTTCAAGCAAACAATCAACAACAACCAGATTTTAAACATAGCATAATCAGTTTAATTTCAAACAATCTAAGCAATCCTAAAACCTCATAACAATCGATTTTAAAGTTTTAGGGTTTCAAAGCTTAGGATTTTGTTTGTTGATTGTTTACTTGTAGATTTTAAGGTTCTTATAGGATTAAGGACCAGATTCAATTCATATGTTCTAAGAAGGTTTGATTATTTACCTTAACACCTTTTGGGGTTGACTGGAATTGATCCGGGAGCTAAAGACCTCGGATTTACCTTGAGTTTGATAACGAACCTCGGACTAGTCACGAACAAAATTTGATCACGAACAGGAACTGACCACGAACGCGGATTGATCACGAACAGGAACCGATCGTCGAACTTGGACGAACAAGAACTTATGTGCGGCGGCGGTTTAGGGTTTTAGGAATTTTCTCAGTTGGAGTTTAGGGCAAACTCGTGCTAATAACGTGTTATGAAAGTAGAAATACTCGAAGGATGTATTTTCTTCTTCTTATTCACGAAAGTTTATTAATACTTAAGCTGGGAACAAGAGAATGATGGTATATGAGTCATGACGGAAACATTTGCAGCGAGAGGAGATTTTGACAGTGTATCCGCACACTTGTTACATTTCCGTGAGATCCAGCTGAACTTCACCCTCTCAAATTTTTGAATCAATGACTTCTCTACGGTTGTACCCTGAAGTAGAGAGAGAGTTTCTTACTATCACCTTCCAAGTAATTTTTTGTGTACCCTTTATTTAAGCCAGGCATGTTGCAAAGCATAAACGACGGCTTGGAGTTCGTTTTCTGGAGTTCGACAATCTTGTAACATAATTTCGATCTTATAAAAAACTCAAACTATAAGTTGTGGATAGAAAATAAACTCACACTATAAAAACACTTAAACTATTCATGTAAGTGGTCATGGGCCTGAAGCAAACAAATATACTTTTCTTATCTCATTATACTAGACTTGAACCCGCGGTACACCATGGTAAGAATATTTCAATTTTATATTTTTTTTTAATTTTTTTAGAAAAAATATTTATGTTCTATTAGTATAGTTTTTATTTGATAAAATTGTAAGTTGGAAATTATTATTATTTGTGGGTACAGTTTATGATTTCCATATAATAATCAAGTTACAATACTATCTAAATTGATATGTAGTTTTACTTACAAAGTAAGTGTGTTGTATTTAGAATGACTTGTCGGTGTAGGAGTGATTTGGTGATATTTGGAATACTAATAAACTTACGATTCTAAATTTATATTTCTATTGCATTGTTTTGAAATTAAAATTGTTTTTTTTCTATACAAAAAAATTAGTATAATTTGAAGAATATTTTTTTAAAAAATTATACAAATCTGGTTGTAAACTGTGGAGATGATAAATATACAATTCCGAACAAACTGAAAATTCGGTTATGAAACGGATCCGAATAACCATAAAACAAAATGAATTCTAGAAAATTTTACCCAAATTAAACCAAAAACCGAACATTATACTCAAAATAAAATTATATATTCAAAATATTAGTTATATTTTAACTATAATTTTATATCCAAAAAATACCAAATAAAAAATTACCAGAAAAACCTTAAGTTAGTATTTAAAATACATGTCTCACAAAAAAGTCTACATTTTTTTTTTGGTAAATTTTTTTTTTGGTGGTCAACGTAATCATAAAATTTTAATTATGGCAATCACAATACTTTCAGTAATTTATAACTTAAATTACTAATCAAATAAGTTTTAAAAGAAATGTTTAAAAATAAGAAATTTGGTCGAAATACTGATAATTGATGACACGTCGTGTTGTTGTGTCTTCTTTCTGGGCTTTGACTAATTTGGGCTTCTTGTGCTGTAATATTTGGCTATTAGAATTTAGAATTTAGAAACATAAAAAAAAAGTTTCCCTTAAGACACAAATACTTTGACAAAGGAAAAAAACGACCAATTTTAAAGCAAACAAAAAACAGATTCAGATCTAACAGTCTGAATTTTGATGTTCTTTCTCGGTCTGAAAAAAGACCCATTGCATGCGTATGCATATCTGGAAAAAAACCCATAGTTTTCTTCACTGATCTCAGTCTAATCTCTCGACGTTGAAAAACTTCTGCAATTTTTTCAAAGTGAGACAGATAAAAAACACAAACGTCTCCATCAATCACGGTAAACTGGATTATCCAGCCTCCGTAGTCATCATCGTTCATGATACCATGCAATAGCAGGTAAGTATCTCAATGAATTAAAAACTATACCTCTTGGTATATACGTGACATCTCTGATATACATGGTGCTTTAATCTTTTCGATTTTAGCTATACCCCCGTTTATTTGTTTTAATTTATAAGTAGTAAGTTATTCTAGCCCAATTAACCTACTATCACTCTGTAGATTTTGGTTGATTTGCTAATTTCTCAAATCAATGCTTCACTTTCACAGTTTCACATGAGTGAGTTGGTCAAGAAGTACGAAATAATCAAATCAATGGTGCCGATTATAAAAAGGAAAAAAAAAAGAACTTCCACATCTGTCATCATATTCTGTAACAAATTTTTTGATGATCTTTATTTGGAAGTTGAATTAATAGTCTGTTAAAAAAAATCTGGTTCAAAATTACCAGACTGTGATGAATAGAAGAAGAAGAAGAAGAAGAATGGTTAGTGAGAGAGAAGCAAAGCTTCCATGTGCAGAGATTGGTAGAAAAGGGTATGAATCTGGTGGAGGTAACATACATACATTCATCACCATTAATGTAAACTTTTCTCGGAAAGGCCCAACCTTGCTTGAAAGTGAATGTCTTTTGATCGTTTTTAAAAAAATCTCAGATTGAACATTCCCTGAACGCCCAAATTCTATTAATAGTTCATTCTAAAACTTGGTTCAATAAAACATTACAGTATCATCTGCATAGGAAAAAAAAGATTTAAGCATTTGATTAGTTTTTTTAACGTCGTCTTTTTGTGTTGAGACCTTTCATGGTTAGAATCTTTGAATCTGACCTGCAAGAAAATATTGGTAATGTCTTTTCAGTTTAGGAGATATAAGAAAGAGTTTTGAATTTGACTTACATGACGTAGTTCTTTTTGTTTCCGCAAAAACATGCACCAGATGAGCAAGCAGTTATGATGTTGTAGTAGAAAGATGAAAAGGAGACACAACAGCTTGGTGCTTTCTGGCTAAAAACTGTGAATATGTGCAGGTTACATTCCATGTATCCTTCAGCATTTGTAAAAATTAGTAATAAGTTATTGTAACTTTTATACTTAAATGAAATGCAGATTAATACTTAGGCGTGAGTTTGTAGAGGATCGAACATTGATACTTTTGAATCATCATTAACATCAAACCTTGTTGAGTAGGTCTTCCATGAATGAAGAACCCTCACTTGCACCTTCTAAGAAGTCTTGTAAGGCTTTACGTCTCGGAGGTAAGGCTAAGATGCAGCCATTGTTTTTTTGCTTGATAAGAAATGATTTTTGCTTGATGAGTTATGAATGTGTTTGATGTTGGATTATTTATAGTGGTCTAGTAGTTTAGGGTATCATATAGAATGGTTTTGATAGAGTCGTTGATGATTGCGAGATTTTTGGTTATAATTAGGATTAAATTATGAATTTGATAGAATTTTCAATCAATGTTGATTGATACTCAGGGAATTAAAGATTATGCAAAGAGATTTGAGGGCGGGATTGATTGAGAAGATATTGTGCGAATAGTTACCAAAAATTCCGAAGGAATATTCTTCAGTTTGATTGTTGAGCTTGACAATATTGGGCTTATGGACAATTTAAAAAACTGTATCATGCTAATATGGCCGAAAATGTATTAAACTGGCCCAAACAAAGGATGAAACCGGGTTTTTAAAAAAAAACACGCGGATCTTAGTTGTTTGGATCAGATAATTTTTTTTAGGATTTTGGACACATTTGCCCTGTTCAATTTATCGAATCCTCCTCCTTTTAAATGTATTCAGTGGCAATTGCTGTAAATACATGAAGGATTTCAGGCATTTTTTAAAATGTATTCCTCTTTTAATTATAAGAAGATACCAATTTTTAGACAGTTTTTTTTATTTTTGTCGTTTTATAAGATTTTTCAAACTTTTGTACATAATATTGTATTAATTTAATAATTTATGACTACTGGATTTTAGCAGTATAATTTTTTAATAGGCTGAAATTTTATAAAAAAGGTAAAATATTTATTGTTTCTTAATTTTTGTGTTTCCAAATCTATTTATTTAAGATTTTCACAGTTTTGTGTACTAATGTGTAGAAGACTCTGTTGGTGTGTGAGGTGTGATTCAGCCTAAATTTTGAAAGGCCGAGTTATGAATGAAGCCCATTAATGTGTGTACTTTTGGACTCCGGTTCAAGTTTAAAACTTCTCATCACAGAAAAGAAAACGATTCGGTCTCATTTTCATTTTCTCACACTCTCCAACCTCTTTTTTCTTCTCCAGATCTTGTGCTCGAGTGGGTGACTGCTGTAACTGTAAGTGTAGCTATTGCATAACTATTTTGTTGTTTTCAGCTTTGTTCTGACTCGTTAATCGTCACTGTTGCCATAACTCTAAGCTTTAGCGGGTTTCTTTGTGTTAGTTTGCGTTTGCGTTTGGAGCGTTTTTTATTGCGATAGGATAATGGAAGAGAAATGGTATGTTTTGCTCTGTGGCATCCTTTTCTGTGGTTTCCTTGCCTGTAAAATTTAAACCCTATTCTGTGGTTTTCATTTTTTTTTTTTACTGAATTTTGAAAGCAAAATCGGTGGTGAAAGTTTGAGTAATCGAGGTGTTGCGAACAAGGACAAGATCAGTGAGTTGCCTGAAGCTTTAATTCTGTAGATATTGTCTTCACTTCCAACAGAAACTGCCATAACCACGAGTGTTTTGTCTAAAAGTTGGAAATCTCTTTGGAAGGTGTTGCCAAATCTCAATTTTGATTCTGATTATCATTATCGCCATAGATATTTATGCAAATCTTTGATATCACATAAAGCTCCGGTTTTAGATAGTCTGCATTTGAGAGTTGAAGATGAGAGTGATGCTTCGGATGTTGGGATATGGATTGGAATTGCTTTTGCACGCCATGTGCGAGAATTGGTACTCAGTTTTCCATTTGAAGATGAAAGCTCAGTAAGATTCCCCAGTGTTTTGTGTAGTTGTAATGACACACTAGAGATCTTGAAACTCAAGTTTTCAATTCACCTAGACCTTCCTTCTCGGGTTTGTTTCAAGTCCCTTAAAGAGTTGCACCTTCACTATGTACAATTCAAAGACGAAGAATCTGTTTCAAACCTTTTATGCGGCTGCCCTAGTCTTGAAGATTTGGTGTTGCATCGGATGAGAAAGTACGACCATGTGGAAACTTTAACTATTGCGGTGCCGTCATTACAGAGACTAACCTTACAAGATTTTTCCTATGGAGATGGTGATGGAGGCTATGTGATAAATGCTCCTTTGAAATACTTGAACATCTATGGGTTCAATCGCCTTGAATTTTGTCTGATTGAGAATGAGCCAGAGCTGGTGGAGGCGCTTATCACCAATGTTTCTGATGTAGCCAATGAGAACATTCTGGAATCTCTAACTTCAGCCAAACATCTTTCCTTAGACTTCTCACCCTTGAAGGAGGTAATTTTTAGGTTTAAGATTTTCCTTGTGTTTTTATCTGCAATTGGTCTAACAGTTTCAGATTTTCCATGTGTTTTTTTATCTGCACAGATTAAGTATCCTACTGGTAAAATCTTCAATCAGCTTCTATCTTTGGAGCTACATACAAACAAAGAAGAGTGGTGTAATCTTCTTTCGCTCATGCTCCCTAGTTCTCCTAAATTGCAAATCCTCAAGCTCATTGACGTAAGCCATTACATTAGTCAACTACCTTTTTTCCCAGTGCTCTTTCAGTTTCAGGTATTTTACTGATCTTATATATTACATTGATCTCAGTCAAGAATGAAATATCTTGATAAAGATAAGCTGGTGGACCGGAAATGGAATCAACCAAAGTGTGTACCTGAATGTTTGTTGTTCCATCTTGAGATATTCGTGTGGACAAGATACGAATGGCAACGAGAAGAGGAGCATGAAGCTGCCACATACATCCTTAAGAACGCAAGACGCTTGAAGAAAGCAACTCTCTCCACATACCCCATCGAATCTAAAGAGCTCGAGAAGTTGGAAAAGAGACGTGAAATGCTCAACGAGTTGGCTAGTGTGGTCAGGGCTTCAAACTCATGTCACCTCCTGTGTGAAGCTGATACGTACTCTTTCTAGTTAATTATTAGGATATTTTCCTGTTCAATTAGGATTTCTAATTTGTAGATTTATAAAACTGTTTAGAAGAGATGATGAATGCAAAAGCCAATTTCGATTTACTTGATGTATTTAATTCTTACAAATTTAGTCACTCACTCTGTTAGGGTTCAGCAACACATAAAGAAGCGATGAAGTGCCCCTACTACTAACAATATATCTCCAAATTATTGGTTTTCTCAAATGCTTTGGCAAAGTGCAAAACTGCAAATCAATCTACTTCACATGAGTTGGGGTTCTTAATAAGAATCTAGCACCCATATATATTTAATTAATGAGGTATATAGCAATGTTCTAACCAAAAGATGCATTAGAGTTTCCAAAAATACCTTTGGCATTTTCAAAGCAACAAATGAATATGGCCCATGTCTTTGTTTGTGTGTTAGCAACTTAGAATTTAAAATATGTTCACCAAAAACTCTTTTATTTTGTGTGTTAGATGCAATATTCTAAAAAGCGGCTTATTTTAGGGGATTGAGGCAATCGTCTAAGTTTTGTTGTGTATTTAATTTAATTTTATTTTCTAACTATATAGATTAAAAAAATTTATAAGTCTAATGTCAATATATATATATATATATGATATATATTTTCTATTTATTAATTCACATTTCTAATGGTTTTTGGTGTAAACGCTTAAACCATACCCCAATCATCACCTACTTACGACCTGAGGCAGAATATTGTCGATTTTAACATCGCCTTTTGAAAGAAAACACCATCATATACAAAATATGTGTCAACGATATTATAGACTCACTAGTTGACTATATTCAGTTTAATTCTTTAATTTTGGAGTTCGATCTTATAAACTTACACAATCACAATATACAGTAGAGCTGGGATGAAAAATCGAACCAAAATAACTGAATCAATACTTCGGGTGTTTCGTTCGGTTTCGGTTAAAGGTCTTTAACCGATCAGTAATATGGGAAACTAGTGTTTTGTCTAAACAGTGGAGATCTCTTTGGAAGGTGTTGCCAGATCTCAATTTTAATTCTGGCAATCACCAAACATTTTCAGAGGATGTTTGCAGATCTTTGATATCACATAAAGCTCCGGTTTTAGATAGTCTGCATGTGGAGGTTGCAGATGAGAGTGATGCTTCGGATGTTGGGATATGGATTGGAATTGCTTTTGCACGCCACGTGCGCAAATTGGTACTCAGTTTCCCATTTCAAGTTGAAGGCTCAGTAAGATTTCCGAGTGCTTTGTGTAGTTTCAATTATACACTAGAGAGCTTGACACTCAAGTATTCAATTCACCTAGACCTTCCTTCTCGGATCTGTTTCAAGTCCCTTAGAGAGTTGCACCTTTACTATACACTATTCAAAGACGGAGAATCTGTTTCAAAACTTTTATGCGGCTGTCCTAGACTTGCAGATTTGGTCTTGCATCGGATAAGAAATTACGGTGTGGAAACTTTAACTATTGCGGTGCCATCATTACAGAGACTAACCATTGAAGATGGTCACTTTGGAGGTGATGGTGGCTATGTGATAAATTCTCCTTCTTTGAAATACTTGAACCTCAATGGGTTCAATAAGCTTGGATTTTGTCTCGTTGAGAATGCGCCAGAGCTGGTGGAGGCAATAATCACCAAAGTTTCTGTTATAACCAATGAGAACATGCTGGAACCTCTAACTTCAGCCAAACGTCTTTCCTTAAGACTTATCACCCTTATAGGTATTACTTACATTTAAGTTTTTGTCTGCAACTTGGCTAACATTGTTTTGTGTCATAATCGCTACTGCCTGATGATGCCCAGATTAAGTTTCCTACTGGTAAAATCTTCTATCGGCTTCTATCTTTGGAGCTGCATACAAACAAAGAAGAGTGGTGTAATCTTCTTTCGCTCATGCTCGATAGTTCTCCTAAATTACAAATCCTCAAGCTCATTGACGTAAGCCATTTCATATTTAGTCAGCTATTCTCTTTTATTTTATTTTATTTTATTTTTTCTTTTTCTCAGTGCTCTTTTGAGGTATATTGATGATCTTAAAAATATTACATTGATATCTCAGTCAAGATCGTATGTTAATAAAGATAATCTGATGGACTGGAAATGGAATCAACCGAAATGTGTACCAGAATGTTTGTTGTTCCATCTTGAGACATTCGAGTGGACAGGATATGGATGACAACTAGAAGATGAGAAAGAAGTGGCTACATACATTTTAAAGAACGCAAGACGCTTGAAGAAAGTAACTCTCTCCACAATATTCCTCGAACCTAACGAGCTCGAGAAGTTGGAAAAGAGACGTGAGATGCTCAATGAGTTGGCTAATGTGGTTAGGGCTTCGAATTCATGGCACCTCGTGTGTGGACCTACTCTTCTAGTTAAGGCTAGAAGAAATGTTCTGATTGGTAACATGATTTACTGAAGTTGAGTTGCAAAGAATATTATATTTCGATGTAACTTGCACTAAAGATTATATGGTAAAAACAACAGTTTGGTGTAATAGATCGTTGTAAAAATATGATTTATTAATCTTATCAAAATTATTGACTGATGACATTTTTGTGGTAGACATTGCAATATGTATTATTTAATTATAATTATTAAAAATATTAGTGAATATATTTCACAAAATTATAAAAATAAAATATGAAATAATAAAATAATTTTAATATACACAAAGTTAACTAAACTTCTTTGTTACATTGCAAATTAAAAAAGTAACTACATGCATGCCATAATATTTACAATCTTATCATATTTAGATCTATGCCTATTTAGGAAAATATAAAATAACAAATTAAAAAAAGTTATTAAATAAAAGAAAACAGTAAAAATTATATTTATTGATATATGAATTAAATAAAACAAAAAGAAAACATTTTTTTTTGGTATTATATAACTGAATTTTTATTTTTTTATTAAAAAAATAGATAACTCAATTACCACACTTAACTCCCTTCTTTATATGGTATTAAGGAGCACATCTGGAAGGTTAATTAAGGCTCCCTCAAAAATAAAGATCCTTTTGTGGAAAGCGGTCAGCAGAGCTATCCTAGTAGCAGATAGGTTGGCTACTAGAGGCATTAAAATGGATATGCGTTGCCAAGCCTGTGAACTGAATGGAGAATCTACAAATCATGTTCTTTTCTCTTGTACAATCACTAGACAAATTTGGGCGCTCTCGGGTTTCCCTTGTCCAGAAGGAGGTTTTGAACAGAATTCAATTTACCAGAATATGCACTCGGTATTACTGATGGGGGAAAACACAAGATTGGATTCCGAGGTTAGTAGAACTTTTCCCTGGATCTTGTGGTACTTATGGAAAAACAGGAACAACCTCACCTTAGATGGTATGGTCTATTTGGCAAGGGACCTGCTGGTTAAAATCAGGGAGAGTTCAGATGAATGGTTCCAGGCTCAAGAATTGGAACAAGATGAAGAAGATAATAGTAAAACTACCATGCCAGCTAATAGATGGAGACCTCCAGAGAAACCTTGGCTAAAATGTAATGTGGCTTCCTCTTGGGATAAGGTTTCCACCATTTCGGGAGCGTCATGGGTTCTAAGAAATTCTGAAGGATCAGTTTTAATCCACGGCAGAATCTCCTTTGTCTCGGTAGTTTCTAAGGATGACACAAAAATTCAAGGTCTCCTGTGGGCAATAGAAAGCATGAGAAGCTTAAAGGTGTGGAAAGTTCTGTTTGCTTTGGAATCCAAGATTTTGGTAGGGGCTATTACTCGTCCTGATGCATGGCCAAATTTCAAGTCTCTATCGGAAAAACTGGGTCTGGCTTTGTCCTCCCTTCTCGCGTGGAGAGTAGTCCTGGAAGTTAGGGAATCTAATCTTGGCGCCTTTCTGATAGCTAGAAGTGTCATAAGGGAGGAACGAACGCAATCATATATAGTTGTTGGCTATCCTTTTTGGTTACAGAATCTATTCGAAAATGAGAAATGCATTACGCCTGTGTAATGTTTCATTCTGTTGATGATTGCCTTCGTTCCTTTCCTCTTTTGTTTTGTGATACCTCCTCTACGTTTTAATATAATGAATCATTCAGACGAAAAAAAAAATCACACTTAACTCATGAAAATTTCAATGATGTTGAATAATGTTTTGAGGTAACAATTTTACAAAGGATATAACTCAAAATTGTAAGTCAACCATAATACATTGTAACTCAAACTCAACTTTAGAATTTTTAGTTTGTTGTTGATTGGTAACATTTTTGAATAATCTATGAGTTAAGTCCATAACTCAACTTAACTCAATAGTAACTTATGTTACCGATCACAGCCTAATTATTAGGATATTTTCCTGTTCAATTAGGATTTTAAGTTTATATAACTGTTTAGAAGAGATGAATGGAAAAGCCAGTTTCGATTTACTATATGTAGTTAACAGAGTTCAGGAAGCAGTTCAACAACACACAAAGATGGGATGAAAGTGCCCAAACTACTAAAAATATATGAAAGAATTACTCAGATGTACTCCAAAAGTTGGTTTATTCCTCATATCTAACAATTTTCTAATAATTGCTCAAATGTTTAGTGTTGTGGGTGTAATTACAATTTACCCCTTGGATTTATTTTTTTTGATTTCGATTATAAAATAATAAAAATACACATCAGCAAATTAAAATACACGTCATCTTCTATAATCCACGTCACAACCCAAAAAAAAAAACTTAACGGCTGAGTTATAGTTTTTATAGGAAAACCAAAGGTCTTATCGATTCATATGACGGCTGAGTTATGATGTTTTGTGGCTGAGTTATCACAAGAAATAATCTGAAAACAAACAGTTGATTTATATTACTTGACGATTGAGTTATAGTATTTACGGGAAAATGAAAGGTCTCGTCGATTCATATGACGGCTGAGTTATAATGCTTTGTGGCTGAGTTATCACAAGGAATAATCTGAAAGCGGAAAACAAAAGGTCTCGTCGATTAATATGACGGCTGAGTTATAATGTTTGACGCCTGAGTTATTGCACAAAATAAAATAAATGTATTACAATAATACTACATCGGACAAGTTTTTGCATTGTGCCCAACTTGTTTACATCGAGAACATGTGTTTAGCTCATGGCTTAACGCGTTCAATCCGTAGTCATCAAAAACAAGCTTCACAAGCTTGTCGTGTGTTGTTTTTGCATCTATATGCACAACTCTACACCCTCTATTGTCGGCGTTAAATACATATTTGTGTTTCTTTACCCAATTACCGGAAACAATAATTACCGGAACTTGATCCATGAAAGAAAATGAAGAACAAGGTGAAGAAGAAGTAGAAGAACAAGGTGAAGAAGAAGGTGAAGAAGAAAGTAAAGAAGAAGTAGAAGAAAGGTGAAGAAGAAAGTGAAGAAGAAGTAGAAGAACAAGGTGAAGAAGAAGGTAAAAACCATGTAAATAGTTCACTTATTAACCAGTTGAAGAACAAGAGTCGAATGAATGACCATTCATATTTCCGGAAAAGAAAGATGATGACATGGAATGCTGACATGGATGATGCGTCCGACGTGGCAAGTCAGCCATCAAACAAATTATAACTCAACCTAAATATAACTCAACCATCAAACAAATTATAACTCAGTCACAACATGAATAACATTATAGTAATTAAAAAGCAAAAAAATGGCTGTCAAATTCAGCCGTTTCATCAACTGAAAATATGTAACTCAGCCGTATCGTTTAATAAGTCAGCGGTAACTGAATAATATTCTAGTAATTAATCTTTTGCTACTAAGTCAGCCGTAAAATGGCCGAGTTGTAAAATAAGTCAGCCTATCATAACTCAGCTGTAACTACATCTCGTAAGCCAGCCGGAAAAAGTTAATTCAGTCGTGTCGTAGTGATAACTCAGCCAAAATTTTGACAACTCAACATCGTGTGAAAACTCAGCCGTAAGGACGGCTGAGTTATATTATAACTCAGCCATATTTCAATAAGTCAGCCGTAACGCTTGGCTGAGTTATGCTATAAGTCAGCCGTCCGCTGTTACTCAAATTTTTTTCCATAAATCAGCCGCAACATACTTATAACTCAACATATTTATTTCTTTATTTTATAAGGAAGTGTGAGTGAAGAGATATTGTTCTTTAAAAATTTGAAAAAGTGATTTGATAAAAAATGACTTTTAACCTCACATACTATATTTTACTTTCACGGGTTTCGTATGATGAATTTTTGCGGATTAAAAATCTTTGAACATGTTGCGTGATCCGCCTAGCTTGGCGGATTTGGACTATATAACCAACACTTAAATTATTAGTTTATTTCATATACTATAGATTTTCTTCTTTTTTTTGTCTTTCATATTCTATAGATTTGTAGTTATAGTTTGGAAAATTAACTTATAAATTATTTAGTCTATGAACTACAAAATATTACACATACTACAACACATTCTTAATATTCTTCTTAATATTTAAAAAAAAAATTGTATACACATAAAAATATACGCTAACATAACCTATAGACATATACCTCTGTTTAATTATAGAAAACAAAACTAAAAGTTTTAAAATTTTATATTCTATCTAATAACAAATTTAATGTAATTATGTTCTAAACAGTATAAAACGTAAGAAGAAGAAAAAACATTCTAAACAAAATTATATATTAATTAGATAAATTTAATTAATTGAGAATTTAAAAACTAAATAAATTAAAAATTATTATTTAAAATATATTAATTTATAATTTAGTTTCGCGGTATACCGCGGGTGAAAACCTAATCTTCTGTAAAAAATAACCCCATCATAAACTACTAATATATGTGCCTAGGGGTGTCGAACCCTTAACCTCAAGGATTTTTTGGCAAGTCTAAAGCCATTTTGCCGCTTTAATAATCTTGTTTAGTGTAAAAGTTTTCTCTATTTCAATAGTTACTGGTGGCAAGTGCCACCACAATCCACAACGTGGGTCCGCCACTGGTTGTGGTATGTTCTATGTTGTGCCACCAGTTTAGACCATCTCCAATGGTTTTCTTTATTTTTTCCTCTATAATAGAGAAATTCTATAATAGAGGTGAGTTTTACTCCAATGGTCCTCTATTCTCACCTCTAAAATAGAGATTGTTATTTTTTTAGAGGAATATTTGTAAAAAAAAAAATAGGGTTCCTCTATAAATAGTGGAAAAAATAGCAATCTCTATTTTAGAGGTGAGAATAGAGGACTATTGGAGTAAAAATCACCTCTATTATAGAAGTAAAATTAGAGTATCATTGGAAATGCTCTTGATTACTTGATCTTTTGGTATATGATGTGATATTTATTTTTAAATGCTATTTTGAATATCATTTTTTAATTGATAATCTATTTTGAAATTCATGTTTCTGTATTTTCTACTTTCTAAATATACCACAGTAGGTTTGCATTTATGGGCGAAGTTGTCATGTGGTTTCTATTAAATATATATGTAACCACTGGAAAACTTTCTGATAGGCGATAGCCCATTTTAACATTTTATGAATAAATATTTTGAAAGTTTGCTAGTGAAATTGTTTAATGTTATATAATTGTACGTAGTTCTAAATATTTATCCATTCGCAATGATTAATTTGTTAGCTTTTTCTTTTGACAGGCTTTTTGGTAGCTAATGTAGATATCTTTAAGCGACATTATATTAGATCTTTTGAGTTTTCAACCCAAAATTCTTTCTAAAAAAAGAAAAAAAAAACATGTAGCATAGAGAATATTGAGATGGGTCGATAAGATGACTTCGGTTATTTTTATTGTAAAAGAAGATGGCTTCATATTTATTGCGATGCATGTGGTGATGAAAGTCAAATATGTCACCAATATATTAGGTAATTTATATGTGAAGATATTATCGGGAAAGCTCTTGTTGAGTTAATGCTCTCAAGTAGCTTGTCCATGCACGACGAAACTTGGGAGAAGATCCTATGCATTCGATTTGGGATGTGTACGTGATTCTTTGATCTCAATGCCATCTCTTTCTCTTGTGGCCCGTATATGATCTTCCTTTCTATGGAATAAACATACTCTGTCCATACTAAAAACCAACAAAAATCTAACAGAAATACATATATAAATTAATTTGTCTCTAAGAATAAAAGGACAAAGTTTGTATCAGCGTTGGAAACATCAGGTATCATCTAGCCAAAAAGTTTGAAAGATTAATTTTAAGAGATTTTAAACAAAGCATTATAGAAAAATATAGTAAAGCTTTTAAGAATAAAATATAACGTGCGACTTTTCTTCTATAAGAGAATGTGGCCATTCACTATTATTATTACTATAGTTTATTAGCCACAACAAAATCAACTTCATATATCCGACAAAGTTTTTGGGAAAAGAATGAACATTTTTCAAAACTTGCTGCCAAATTGATATTGTTGGGCAATCAGTTGATACACATACTTATCACAAACGCCTCATCATCATGCAAATCAAAAGCAATTTTATTCGTATCTCACTTTCATATACCCACCTTCTAGATAATCTAATCCTAAGCGGACGATGTAAGTGGTTAACATGTGTAAGCATTAAATGTGATGTAGGGAATGCTTACATTTCCAATTTCATTTTGACTTTTAGGTGATTAAATTTTTTGTTGACTTTTTTTGCTTACTAACTTCTAACTACATTTCCCTTCTTGTCGCCACGATCAAAGGACGGGAAAGTACATTTCTATTATTGTTTCAACAAAATTTGGAAGAGCGTAGCCAACTTTAAATTGATTTTGGACCACACTAGCTACCTTTTAAAGTATTTGTTACTGTAGTACCTTATTAAATTTGGATCATATCAACTTCCAACTAATAAGAATGTTTTAGTTGAAAGAAAAATATACTTCCAACTAATTTGGGCCACGTTAAAATCATGGGCTTGTTGATTAGAGTTACCCAAAAATAAATAAAACAAATATAATTTGTTCTCTTTTTGTTGACTTTTATTTTTTTGTTTGAAATGGCAAAACTTATAACAATACATAACCCTAATTTTACTTTATTTTTCAATCAGCAGCAGCATTGTCGCACTTATTGGCTTCCTTTGAGAAATCAGAAGGGAAAACGAACAATGGCTATGACAGATCTTCCACGTGATCTGTTGGAGAGTATAGTCTCTAGGATTCCGTACGAGTCTCTAAGAGAGTTGCGATTTACTTGCAAACTGTGGAACGTTTTATTCAAAGATCGAGGATTCATAAAACAACGCTTCCACAAAGCAGCAAGAGAAGTGGTCGTGATGGCGTTTTCATGTGTTAATTTATTCAACTTTTATTTGGATGGGGATAACAACTTTGACGGGCTTGAATTCAAAACATTACATTGTGGTATCAGCTATCCTAACGTTATATCTGATATGTTTTACTGCGACGGTTTATTGTTGTTACGAACCATGGAAAATAAAAAGCTTGGGGTTTGGAACCCGTGTTCGGGGAAATCCAGGTGGATCGAACTTATGTATCATATTCATTACACGAGTGGCATATTTGCCCTTGGATACCATAAAGACTTGTGCGATAGCTACAAAGTCTTGAGTATTTTGGATAATCCAAAACCAGAGTTATATATCTATGAGTTCAACTCTGATTCATGGAGGTCTCTTGATGACGTCATTCTCGGCTGCATGATAAAATCTCGTGGGGTGTCTTTACACGGGAATACTTATTGGATTGCTTCACAAGTCAAAGACTTTTTCCTACTAAGTTTTGATTTCACAACAGAGACATTTGGACGTCTAAATCTTCCACTTCAGCGTCTTGGCTATGAAACTTTGGCTCTATCAGTTGTTAGGGACGAGCAGTTTTCGACTTTGCAACATAGTTTGGGTACAACAAAGGTGGAAATTTGGATGACTACCAATGATAAGATTGATCAGACCAAAGTCTTGTCGTGGACCAAGTTGCTGGCAGTGGATTTGAACACTTATGATAAGCGTACGTTTACGTGTGATGTAAGTTTCTTCATCGACGAAGAGCGGAAAGTCGCCGTATGTTGGGACAGAGGAATAGTGCACACTTTAGGAGAGGATCATCGCTACCAACATATCCCTTCTAATGGATTTGGAGAAGCTATGTTCCAAGGTTGGTTCAAATTCAACCTAAAAGGAGAGAATTAATTAAGTAAAAACAGAACGTAATTTCTTGCGCATCTCATTTATCTTTTTTTTTTCCTATTTAATTTTTTTCTGTTGTCACTTTTCATCTCCTTTGATTTTTTTTTAAACAATTAAATGAATTTAAGGCCTTGATTGGAAGCACTCAAAGTGCGTATTTGAAGAGTTAAAAAAAAAGAATTGTTGATGTTACCAATCACACTTATTTTCAGTTGTTTGCGGTTTTGTATAAAGTGAAAAAAAGTTCATTTGCGTTTTTCCAAACAGGATAAATTAGTCATGGACCGCTTTCCTTTTTTGAACCTTCAATTATCCAGCGGATTGTTAAAAACGCACTTGTATAAAATAAAATATTTATTTATGTTTATTTTAATTTATGATTTGAAAAGAACTAATCAACATTCTATATACTAATAATTTCCCTGTGTTAAACTTGTTTTTAATTTAAAAATTGTTGAATGACTTTGTAAATCATTTACTTTTTTTATTTATTTAAATAATCTATGTCATTATTTCTTCATATATGATAAAAAAATCAGTTTTAATTTTGAAGGAAAAATTTATAAGAATAAAAATGCAAAAATACACATGTAAATAATTTGTAAATAAAATAAATAAAAAATATAAATAATTTTTTTGTAATCTAGTTTACTTAAAAACAGAAATTTTTGTTTTAAAGAAACACATATGTTTAAAAAAATTCTAATTAACAACTGAAATTTTTTTTTATTAACAATACCGCTAATAGTTTTTTCACCAATCAAACATTATTGTGTACCGCTTATTCAGCATAAACCGCACTTGTCCTGCAAAAACTTTCATCCCGCACGTACCGCAGTTAAACCGTACTACACTATCATATTATAAGTTTTGCACTACCAAATCCGCCGTTACCATTCAGACCCTATATTTATCTGATTCTCTTTGTTCATATAGTATATAGTAGTTGGTGTTAGAATCATATATTAATATATTTATCAGACAGACCCCATTGTCGATTTGATCATCAATGGTATGATTTGAGTGACGACCGATGATAAGATTGATCAGACCAAGATCTTTTCATGGAGCAAGTTGTTGGCAGTGGAATTAAACACTTATTATGACCATAGGTTTACGTGTGATGTAAGTTTCTTTATCGACAAAGAGAATAAAGTCGCCGTTTGTTGGGACAAAGAACAAGTATACATTTTTGTAGAGGATCATCACTATGGAAATCTCAATTTTGGAGGATATGGATGCGAACCTCTTTTTCCAGCAGTTATGTTCCAAGGTTGGTCCAAATTTAACCTGCAGGTAGTATCTATAGACTATAAGAAAGCATGTCAAATTCGGTTTACAAGAAAAAGAAAAAAGCATGTAAAATTCCGGGTAGATGAAAGATCGGAAATATGTGACAAATTCTCGAAAATCTTTATTTCACTCGGAAATAAGTGACAACTTCTGGTTACTAGTACAGCATGAGTGATGAGTGTATGACGGCCAAGGAAAAAACTTTACAAAGATGAGGATAGAAAATAATAGAGAAAATAAATTTGTAAGCAATGAGTCTGAATCATTTCCTTCGATACAAATCCTACACCACCATCACATGTTTCCGGAGGCTAATCATTGTCACAGAAGATAAACCAAACCACCAAGAGCAAAAGGTATCGAGTATTCTTTATGTAATTACATTAGATGAACGCAAATACATTTGCATTTCTGTGCTAACCTGGTTCAACACATAGTAGATTTTGAATTGATCTGGGTATTGTCGGTAAGACCCTCCAGTTCTTTCTGAAAACAGAAAAGTATTAATTCACATGACATTAAGTGTTTGAAATAAAATGTGAAAACGCAAAACTTGTTCTCCAAGCATAAGAATCAACTGGTGAGAAGCGTTATACCTTTAAGAGAATGTCTTCGTATGTGATATTGGCGTAAATGAGGTGCACCTTTGTCTTGTCTGTTGGGTTTTCTAGAATTGCTCTATCGACCTTCACAAATACGAAATAAAATGCGTTTTCAAACAGATACATTGGTTTCAAAAACAACATTAAACGCAAATGTAATCAGACTTACTTGGAACATAGGGGTGATGCCTGAACCTCCAGCAAGCATTCCAAGTTCCCTAAACTGACCAGGTCGATACTTGAACCTACCTGACAAATAAAAGGTAATAAAACAACAAAAGTTTGAGATTCAAGAAAAGTAAATACTAACATGTTTGATCAGCTAAGCACAAAGTGTTTTTAGATTGTCTAAGAGTGTCCAAAAATGAATAAAATGTCTTCAAGTAGAGATTTAAGACATATTTTGATACTCTTTTAAGACACTTACAATTAAATAATATTAGAATTAACTATAGAAAATTTTGTAGACACTCCTCAAATATAACTGATGGAGGTGCTCTTAGGTCCCTTTACGGCGTAACGACAAGATGGTCTCTAACACGCATCTCCCCGAAATGATGAGACATCCTTCTTTGTGGATACATCTAGTGGACAGCATTTTTCGATTAAGTTAAAGAGAGAGAACAAACAAATCAAAAACCAAGTGAAGTTGAGAAGTGTTTTGAAGCATATACCTTAACGACAAGTTCATAATGCCTTAGGTTTGAATCTAGTGTTGTTGGGGTGTATGGCTTAATTCATATCAAACCGCCAAAAGACATAAACGGTTCCTCCTTCCATCAGAGCCCTGGATTTGCGATTTCAATAGATCTGAGATCTTCAATCTAGGGTTTCAATCCCAATCATGGAAGAAGCTTATTATCGTGATGTTTTTGAGGTGCTAAGCACAACTGTAATACCGATTCTTCTACGTATGGCAAAGCGTTGTCTTCGTCGTCGCAGATCAGGTACGTTTGATCCTTCTCTCGAATTAGAATTTAGAATTGGAGTAATCTAGGAACTCATCAGCTCTGCTTCTTCTAGGACATCTTTCTAAGCGGGTAACTCAAACGGCAAAAGCTCTTGGAACTGACGAAAACACTGCAACATTACTCCTCCTTCATTATCATTGGGATGTGAAGCTCCTTATCTCTCATCGACCATGCTACTAGAGACTCAGTCTTGCCACTCATCATGTGGCTCGTCCTTTGTCGTTGAATCTCAATGCTGCCGTTCATGTAAGTCTATCTTTCTTGTCTTTAATGTATGTAGTTTTGTGTGACCAAGTCATTTTTTGGTGGTAATGGTAGAATCAGAGCTGGTGGTACTGGTACAACCATATTCATCACAACATCCATCAAAACCCTCTAAAACCCAAAATCTAAACCTACAGTCTACAAATGAGCATGTTCATAAAGAAATGTGAATGTAAATTTACCTTGAGGGCTAGGTAAGTATCGTCATAGTAAAATATAAGTGGTATGGTATGTACATTTTGTGTACTACATAAATATTTTTTAACCATTTTAATGCAATTATTTCTTTAATTTATGTGTTTATGAGAGATGCATCTATAAGATTTTTAAACATATATGATTTTGTGAAATCGCATGGACTTATATAATGTTTTGTAGGTTTATAAAGTAACTTAAAAAAATTACAATTATTAGTTTATCTTAAAAAAAAGATATATTTATATATATGTATATACTAAATTAATTTTATAGTTTATATATCTTTAGAGCATATAGTTTTAGTATCTTTTAAAAACATATAATATATATATATATATATGTATTTATCTTAATTTAATCAGCAATAAGCTTATATGTGTGATGTATCTCAACAATATAAATTTCAGAAATCCACTTTTTGTCACTATTAGCTTTATCACCTGAAAACCACAAAGTTCTCAACTTCTCATGCTATTCAAAGGTAAATATCACAAATATAAGCTTCTTTAACCATTTAATTTTATAATCTCATAACTCTATTATATATAAGTAACTACAATGTGGTCTACGGAACTAACTACACATATTACATATATACTCAAATAATCTATAATACGTACGTTGAGCAAAAAAAAAAATCATAATATCCAACTTTGTAGATTTATTACACTTTACCTTTTCCATCGATCTTCTTCTAAGATTTTAGAATTTGCAATTTCAGTATTCTCATATATATATAACTCAAATACTCTATACTAGGATTTCACCCGCGGTACACCCCGAAACTAAATTATAAATTATTGTATTTTAAATAATAATTTTTAATTTATTAAGTTTTCAAATTCTCAATTAATTAACTTTTGTCTAATTAATTTATAATTTTGTTTAGAATTTTTTTTGGAATATTAAGAATGTGTTATGGTATGTGTAATATTTTGTAGTTCATATACTAAATAATTATAAGTTAATTTTCAAATCTATGATTACAAATCTATAGTATATATGAGATAAACTAATAGTTTTATTGTTGGTTCTATAGTCCAAACCTGTCATGCTAGGCGGGTCAGACAACATGTTCAAAGATTTTTAATCCGCAAAAACTCATCATATGAAACCCGTGAAAGTAAAAATTAGTTTTAAATATGTTGAGATCAGTGCGTTGAGATAAAAATCTCGGCCATAGATCCTCCTCCAAGATCGAAAATCAATTCGTTTATTGATTAGGATGATTGTTTAGAAAATTTGTGTATGGAGAAAATATTGTTTTGTAAAATTAGAAACTTAATATTAATTAAATTAATTATAAACTTAATACTTAATGTTAAAGAGAGTGGTTCCAATTGTTTTGGAAATTTATTTAGGATGAGAAATCTTGTTTTCAAAAATAGAAACTTAATATTAATTAATTAAATAAATACATAATAATAATTAATGTCAATGGCATACTTGTAAATAGGTGTGAACTTCAGGATTTATTTCATAAATGTCTCAAAAAATTTATATATAGATACTGATAGGTATTTTATAGGAAGTTGGTGAACATATAACATGTTCCCAAAAAGAGTCTCCGTCTATTGTGTCGTGCAAGCAAAGGCACTACTATATCATTGCCGGGATGAATGAAATCAACCTATGCTAAGCAAGCTCTTTACCGAAATATCCTTATTACGAAAAAGTTAATTGATTATCATACTTGTTAATTAGGTCGAAAAATGGGAATAACGCATAAAAGTATATAATATAACAAAAAGAGTTGATGAGTTAAATCCCTTTATTAATAAAACGAAAGTACACAACATATATTTTGTAGACTTTATATTTTTCATAAATGGTTATAAATGGTTACAAATAAGTTATAGATATGTTATAGATTAATCCATATATTAATGAGTTACACCTAAATATTTGGTGCAACCTTAATTGGGAATATTCCAAATTGATAATTGATATATTAATGGTAACAAATAAAATCATGGATATTCCAAACTGTATTTTAGGAAGATTTTAGTCCTATATCAAGTTGTTTCCAAAGATCTTTAAACACAATATTACAAATTTATTTTCCACAGATTTTATTGATAAACCACAACGTTCAATAAAAATTAGGACTTGTGTTAGAGCACGGATTGAAATTTCTTTTATTTATATTATAATTTTAAGACTTACATACTCTAGCATAGGTTAAATTTGTATATACTCTAACACGGAAGCTGCTGGACCACTCTAGTACGGGTTAATAATTTTATATACTCTAGCACGGGCTAAAATTAACAATATAAAACTTGCATAATAGATTTACATTACATGAGTGATAATTACCATAAAAATTATTTGCATGAGTTGCATCTAAATAATATTCTAAACAATTACACACATATATATATATAACATTTTAAAAATAATGAAATGTATTTCAACCCGTGTTGTAGCACGGGTCCAAATCTAGTTTAAAACTTATAGTTGCAGACTTGCTGAAGAAGAAACAAAAAAAGACTAATCCGATGATTGACCTAGTTCCTGATCTAGTGGAAGAAATCCTTGTTCGACTGCCCTTCAAATCCATCATCAAATTCGAAACCGTACTGAAACAATGGAGATCAATACTGGAGTCGAGGAGTTTCGCGGAGAGGAGGTCTACGTTTATGAATAAAGTTCAAAAGAAGCCGCAAATACTTTTTTAATATTTTTTTTAATTTTCTTTTTCTTTCTGCTTTATAGATTGTAGTATATTTGGAACTTTTGGTATTTTGGATTTTTTTTTTCGATTTTTCAAAATCGAAATTTAATTTATGATTTTAATATGAATATATTTACTAACTAGATTATAATTCACAATCTTATTTTACAAATATATACACTACACTTTTTTTTTTGTCAACCATTGGGCCACAACTGGCCGGCCCATTAGCCAAATCCCTACATTCGTTGGGAGCGGAACTCGATCTCGGATGTGATGGTACCTTGTATATTAAAGACTTACCATTGACCACTGCACTAAGGTCACTTCACATACACTACACTTTTATAATAATTATTTTATTAATATAGTATATCAATTTTGTTTTTTTTTTTTTTTTTTTAATAACACCAATCATAAAATTGTTTTAAAAACTATGATTTCGGGCTGCCCACAATGCAAGTATACAATTGATAGAGGGAGGCACGGGGTGCAAGAAAATATGATTAGATGATTCATAACGACGTAAAGATGAGATTTACTTCTCTGCAGCGAACTTGAGACCCTCTTCTTGTATATAGGAATTGAAGTTAAAGAACAAAATTTTCGGTGGCGCCATGCGGCTCATCCTGGTGATATCAATCAGTAGATTCATGAGACTTATGCCGCCTTCTACTTCAAAATGGTCATGAAAGCACCAAGAGATTATCTTAGTCAAAAAATTCTCAAGGCCTTTATCCTCAGCTTGTGCTTGTAAAAGAAGATTGGTCGTACTTTATTCTTAAAAAAGAAACTGTTGGAGACATCTACTTCTTGAAGCTTGGTGAGGTCGACCGTGTTCCAATAAGTTCTTTTGTGAGAGGCAAGGAACCAAGAGATGCAGACACGTGAAAATCCCTTGGTAATGTCCATCATCTCGAGTTTATCTTAAATTGAAAATGAGGACATGTGTCAGATATATAAGAAGCCAGGTGTCATGTTTTTTAGAAGAAGTTGAGAAAAACCTTCTCATATTATACCTGTCTTCTCATATGAGAAGGTTTTTCTCAGTTTTTGCTAAGAAGATGACACTTGGCATGTTATCTATCTAACACCTGTCTTCTTTTGTTGTTTGGACATAATTAATTAAATTCATGTGTACTTTGGACCTAAGTAATCAGAGACCCATAAAACAAACAAAACAACTCTTAACAGTTGTAGATCCCTTCTGATCTAAAACCACTATTTATCAGTTTGTATTTTCATCCTAGGAAAAAAACTGATTATAATTTATTTTGATTCAGGGCAAAAACGGATTCTAAATTATGTATAAAGTTTATTTATGAGTTTCAATTTTATAAATGATTCTAGATTATGTTAGACTGTGAGATGTTTATTTGTTCTCAAAATTCTCTTATAAATTCATAAATTTTTAGATTTTCATTTGTGCTTAGTTTATTGCCTTTAATCTTATATAATCTAATGGTGGAATGTTTTCCGTAAGTAATTTGATAATCCCCTATATGTTAAAAGAGAATCATTCTTGAAGAAAAGCTTACGTGTCGCCGCCAGAAAGCTCTGTGCCCAATTTATTACTTACCCTTAATATTCTATAATCTATATATATAGAGATAACTTTTCTCTCTTCTCCTTCCTCCACATCATCATCCACCTAATCAATATTTTTTTTGTTTTTGCATAAAAAATACTATTTTAAATTTCATTAATTGCTTATTTATTAATAATGCTAAAAATAAATAAAAACAAAATAACTAAAATTAATTAAAAATTTTAAAAATAGTATAGACAATAATTTATTTTTTTAGTAAATAATAAAAATAATAACTAAATAAAAATGAATTAAGTAAAATAAATGAAAATTTTTAAATATTAAAAATAATAATATGAATTTGTTTTGGTAATAATGTTATTATTCAAATTATAACCAAAACATGATCATATTCCAAAATTTATAATGGGTTAATGAGTTTTAGAATGAAAGTAAGATTTTAATGCATGGTGGAGTAAAAAAAAATTATGTAATTGTATTTATGAAAATCTAAACAGAAAAATAAAATTGAAGTGGAACATTAGTTTCTAAGAAATATATACTACAAGATTTATTATTAAATTTCACTTATAAAAAATAAAAAATTAGGGAAGTGTCTTTAGTTAAGTGGTTACAACACTACTTCTGCGACCGAACCCATCAGAGTTCGACTCCACTAAATCGTGTTACCCCGCGTAGTAGAGATTGGCCTTGTCTATTCAATAATGACAAAAAAAATATTAATTACTTAAATCAACTTAATAGTTTTAATCACATTTGTTTTTGGAAAACTATGAAAAATATTTTGGAAAAAATAATCCATCTAAAAAAATAAAATCAGTGGTTAGAAAATATAGAAAAAATGATATGTAAGCCGTTACAAAAAGTGACATGTGATTTATGTAGTATATCTCATAAGGGATATTATTAAGGAGAATTTTCAATAATAACCCTTTTTCTATGTCACTTTTCAAAAATACTTGTTAATAGTATCTATTTTCAAAAATACCGCTTTTTAATATATAAAATGACTAAATTTTAAACTTTAAACCCAAATACTAAACCATACCCCCTAAAAACTATACTCTAAATGTAATATAGAGAACCCAAACCTAAAAATAAAATTCTAAACATTAATTTAATATATTATAATTGTGTAAACGAGGGCAAAAATGAAAATGTTCAAAAAAATGATATTTTTGAAAAAGAGTATATCAAAAAGGGCATTTCTAACAAATTCTCTATTATTAACTGGAGCAACAATTTTATACCATGATAAAAAAAAATATATATATATATATATATATAACAAGCTCGAGATTTCATCAATTTTATCAAATGATTTTAACCCAAAATATTGGCAAAAACAATATATTTAAAGTACACTATATTTTTTTGAGAAAACGAAGCTGAGGTTGCATCACAAAATTAACATCTGCAAATAACATATGAGGTTTTAAAAAAATATGTAACTTGGATTCGTGAACAGATATTCATCGTTGGGTTTAAACGTTTCCCCAGTAAGACATTCTTGACTTGGTCGAAAATTTTATTATGGCCGATGATTCACTTGGACAACCCCATTATAGCGACATAGCTCTAAAACTGTTCATCAAACTTTATATATTTGCATTTAATGTGGGATATCAATATGTTTAAATAGTCTCTATAATTAGGTCAACAACCAACATTCGACGTTAGAACTTTTAAAAAGATGCTTTCATGGGATATGATTATGGAATGAACTCTTCTAAGGATAAAAGGTCATAAGATTGTCGACAATATTGTTTACTTTTCCAGTGAGGTTATTAAGTCATCTTTTGTTATCACGTGATATATTGTTGATTTGCCAAAAAACATTATTTCTACACTAGACAATATATGTTATATATAGATTAGTAAAATAAGTACAATGTTTATATAGATTTATCTTTTAATCTTCAAATAATTATATTTATATTCAATGATTCTTATTGATAAAAAAATTAAATAAAATCACACGCAAATAGATATAACAAATAAATATTATCTTCAACAATATATCACTTAGTAAAATAAGTTTACTGTTTATATAGATTTATACTCAAAAGTTTGAATGATTATATTTGAGCTCAACAATTTATATTGATATGAAAAAAAATTAAAATCCCGCACATGCACGGGTATAAATTCTAGTTTAATATAAGTTCAAGTATGTCTGCTTGACAAAAAAAAAGTTCAAGTATTTCTCTGTCTCCATGGTTATGTTTCCTTAATGGCATTGAACTAATTTTAGTGGAAACCCAATATCCGAAACATAGTTAAAACTACAGAGTTTTTATTTCATAAAGTAATTATTATGTAATTACTCCCAAGTGGATGGTAACAACATCTGTAATAAATAAATAATATCAGTCTATCTAACAACTGTCTAACTAGGTATTCATCTGATTGTTGAATTGCCATGCATCAAACGGACCTATCACCCCTTAGCGCTCTTAGACATTTCCTTCAATCTTTCAGGAAAAAAAAAACATAATTTGATAAATAAATAAAGATCCAATGAAAAAACAATTGACTGGAATTTTTTTGACAAAATTTGGTGCCAAATATGGTTAAGTTCACAGTCCAGAGCCAAAGAAACTTGGTCTTGTCGTGGGCTAAGTTCTTGTTCTTGGTAGTGGATGTGACCGTAAGTTTTTTTTGTTTTTTTCCAAAATGAATTTACATGTGAACGAATGAACCATATGTTTACGTGTGATGTAAGTTTATTCATCGACAAAGGATCATGACTACGGATATCTAAAGTAAGGAGGTTACTTGGTTAAAAATAGAACGCAAGTTCTTGCAACTCAGTTCTCTTTATAATTAGAAACATTTTTATTTGATTTTATTTTTAGTTCTTATAGTGAATTTTAAATTATAGATAAGTATAACAAAGATGCTCAATATATCTCGATTAGAAAAAAACCACAACACTTGAAATTTTCTACAATGTATAAAACAGTATTGTGTGTTCCCTCCTTCTCCCTTCTGTACAAATAACACTATAGTGATGAAGATACTCTTCTTTTGATCAAATCTTTTATCGTGTTTCTTCTCTAACCATTTGCGCGAAAACTTTTCTCATTGAGACCCCTGCAATATCTCCCACTCCATTTACACTGAACTGCACAGTTGAGCCCACAACACTCGCCTCTGGCTTATCATCCACCACCATTGCCGCTTTCTCATCTTTTGCTTGGATCTGAAGCATGAACTCTAGGTTCCACAACAAACTCCCATTGTTGGTCTCTCAATGCCGTTTTGTGCCAAACACTTCTCTGTTAAATCACAATACTTTTTCACCTCTTCAAGCTTCACTTTCCCATCAAGAAAAGGGTCTATGATCTTTTCCATTTTCCCTTTCTTCACCAACTTCATCGCCCACTCTATCAAGTTCACTTTCTCTCTTGGAAGCGATGGATCGATGACTGGTCTCCCACATAGTACTTCAAGCATCACCACACCAAAGAAGTAAACATCGGATTTCTCAGTCAATTGTTGTCTGGTTAAGTACTCTGGATCTAGATAACCAAAGCTTCCTTTGACCGTGGTACTCACATATGTCTGATGATCAAGATCAGGACCTGTCTTAGATAATCCAAAGTCCGCAACTTTGGCCATGAAATTCTCATCTAAGAGAATGTTAGCTGATTTCACATCACGGTGTATGATTGCTCTTGTCGAACCTGTATGGAGATAATGAAGTCCTCTAGCTGCACCAACACATATCTCAAGCCTCTGCCTCCAACTCAATCTAGGGTTATCATTTGAGTCATACAGATGATCTTTAAGCGTTCCCTTCTCCATATACTCATAGACAATGATCATTTCACTGTTCTCATCACAATACCCGATTAAAGAAACCAAATGCCTAATGTCTGAACTGAGTAAGCATTTCAACTTCTGTCTTGAATTCAGCTAAACCTTGTCTAGATTGAGGAGCTCCACGTTTCACAGCTATCTCAGTCTTGTCCTTCAAGAATCCTTTATAAACTTTACCAAACCCACCAACCCCAACCACCAAGCTTTCATTGAAATCATCAGTTGCTTCCTTGATTAGAGCCAAAGGGTATCTATAACCGATCTTTGAACTCGAAAAGATCAAGCTCTCACCTGTTTCATTCTTCTTAACCTGCTCATCTCCTCTAAAATGAACAGTCTGCATTTCTCTATTCCTTCTTCTTTTTTTCCTGATGCACCACCAAGATATAACCACACCAATCAATAAAGCAACACACAAAGCTGCAGCTAATCCAGCTATCAATCCGATACTCGGATTCGAACTCTTGTTACGCAAAGAACCATCAGGGGAAACAGCATCAAAAGCATCAAGACTCCGCTTATCATTGCTTAGCTTCATAATCTCAAATCCGTTAATAAAAGAAATAGGGTACAAAGAAACATCCATAACTCCACCAATAGATAGATTCATGACTCCTTCTCGACTTCTCGCTTTCCGCATCACCGCATCAACGAAATAAGGAGCTCCAAAAGAGCCATTTGCAACCTCTGTCATATCAACGGAGCCAGCTTTGTCTGAATTCACGAAAATGTCAAAGCGTATCTGACGCTCGAATCCAAACGGATCCACTATTATGTTACAAAAGTGAAACCGGACAAAGTAATCGAAACCAGGCTCGATGTTGAACGTCCAAGTAAGATTGGCGTTAGTATTCGGATCGAGATCAGAGTTCAACCTCGTGGCGGTTCCATAGACGTAAACTGGTGCAATGTCATCTGTTATCCCACCAGCACTGAAGTTAACTGCTTTCAGGTTCATCACAGGGGTACCGTAGTGAGCTTTATACGCAGAATCCGAATCCCATTGCCTCCAAAGCTTATCTTGATCACGAGTCACAGTCAGATTCCCCATGTTTACACGAGAAACAGTCTCCATCGCATGACTCCCGAGCTTGAGATTCTTCTTGCTCTGTGAACTAAGTCTTGCTTCTTCAGGAAGCAAATCCTCTGGAAGTCTGAAAACTTCTAAAGCATTGATGAAAGCTACAGAACCTATCTAAGGACGAAACTCAATGATAAGATGATCTGAAGAGATGTTTAAACTGTATTCTTTAACAAGAGAAGCCGTCGAGGGTTTGTAATCTCTGATCAGAGTGATGTTTTGAGACGAAACAGAGAATCTAGCTGTGGGTAGATCTTGAGAAGAGGTGACAAAGGGTAAGAAGTAGAGACGAATCAAGAACCAACCGTGTTGTTCGATCGGGAATATAATTGTTTTCTTTCTCTCTCTCTTTTTCTTTCTATATATTATTTCCCTTCAATCATACTTATTCAAATAATCGTAAATATAATTGTTTTTCAGAAAACTTTTTCAATACAAAAAAATCTATATTTTTTTCTTTACATTTTGATATAAATTTTGTTTAATAATTTTAAATATATTATATACATCTTCTGTATCCGTACACTTTGTTAAGTGTACAGATGTCTGTACACATTATTAACAATTATACTTGTACACTAAATAATTTGTACAAACATCTTTACACTTAATAGTATGTACAAACATTTGTACAATTTTAAAAAATAAATTTTAATTAGCCAGCATTTTTGTTTTTAGATTGTAGGTGTATGTAATAAAAAAACAAAAAAAAAACAAAAAAAAGTCAGTGTAAAAGATTGTCCAGTGGGTTGGGAGTGGAGTCAACGAAAATGTGTACCTGAATGTTTGTTGTTCCATCTTGAGACTTTCTTGTGGACAAGATACCAGTGGCAACGAGAAGATGAGCATGAAGTTGCCACATACATCCTTAAGAACGCAAGACGCTTGAAGAAAGCATTTATCTCCACTGTAGCCATCAATTCTAAAGAGCTCGAGAAGTTGGAAAAGCGACGTGAGATGTTCAACCAGTTGGCTACTGAGGTCAGGGATTAAGTTTCATGTCACCTCGAGTTCGAGTGTGCTACGTATTCTGATAATTAGGATATATCCATAACATCTTCCACAACGTGACAATAGGACCTAAAAACAAAATCAGTCAGAAACTAAATCAAGTTTTCTGAGCTACATAATTTAGGTTTTTAATAGTAACGGCATCTTAGGTGATTGAAACAAGATTAATTAATAACTGCAATATTGGGATAAACCCAAAGTTAGCTACCCTGGTTCGGGACGACTCTGTACTCCCAATTCCATAAAATGTGTTTGACCCTTTGGTGATTGATTAGTAAGTTTAGGTACCACCAAAAATTAGTCGAAGGTACAAAAAGAACTTAAAACACAAATCCATAATAATTTTTAGAAATTTGCTACTACGATAGTTAAATGAATACTAAATTTGCTTCAGGGCTTCGTGATGGTTTGGTGGCTCATTTTCTCTCCATTTTGTCATCACTCATGTGATGGTTCTTTTCGGTGAAGATTGAATATGTAGTAATTGGATCTTAGTTCTATGTAGTATTCGATCTTCAACTAGCCCTCAGGGCTTTTTAATGTATTTGATTATTAGATGGAAAATATTAGTATAGTTTTACTCATGTTTTATTTTGTATAATTTTTTTTTTTTTTTTTTTTCAACCAAACATTAATCAAATTAAAAAATAACTCCAAGATTGGTTGCCCAAACCGGAGGAAAAGAGTTTACAAAGGAAATTTCAGAGGAAAGCAATCTTGAAGAACGGGCTAGACAATCTGCCCTTACATTGAGCTCTCTAGAGATCCTGATCAGGGAGAACGAGGAAAAGCATGGTCTGAGCACAAGAAACTCCTCTAACAGGTTCGAAAAAGATGGCCAATCGTCAGGCGTCTGCACCATCGCCACCAATTCTGCACAGTCTGTCTCAAAGCTTTGACATCCAACTCCAGCCGCCAAGAGTGACTCCATAGCCCAAATCAAGGCTTGTAGCTCTGCATGTAAGGATGTAGGACCGCATCTCTGACTCCGTGCTCCCAAAAGGAGAGTCGCATCATCATCACTACAACACCACCATCCTAGACCCTGCATAGCATCTGACCCTTTCCAAGAACCATCAATCTGACATCGAGGAAACGCTCCCCTATCCTCCACCAGAGGCGTAGTATGCAAATACCTATCCGAATAGGATTTTGCTTCTTCCCATAGTAATTTATCATTATTCGCCTGGTGTAGAATTTCCGTCGGCTCGGCCTGTAACCCCTGAAAAACTTTTTTATTCCTATCTTTCCATAATGTCCAAAGTATCCAAGGAAGACGATTAGCTACATCCGAATCCCCCGACTGAGAGGCTGCCCGCCAAAAAATAAAGTCTAAATTTGCATAAATTGAAGCAAATGGAAAGCCATCGGGGACTAACGAAACTAGGGACAACTCCCAAACATCGAGCGAGCGAGGGCACTCAAAGAGAGCATGATTGATAGTTTCTGGTGCAGCCCCACACCGTTTGCAGAGTGTATCACACCGGATACCCCTATACGCAAGTCGTTCGAGCACTGGGAGGGTGCCCGACGCAATCTGCCAGAAAAAATGTTGGACCTTTGGGGGAACATCCAGCTTCCACACCTGGGCCCTGAGGGCCATACATGTTGGTCCGTATTCGACTTCCGTCATCAGTTCTCTGGCTAATCTATAACCTGATTTAACCGTATACTTCCCTGACTTGGTAAAATGCCATACTAACCGATCCCGTTGCTGGACCTTACTGACCGACATACGCCGAATAATCGGTATATCCCCCGGATCCAGAAACTCTTCTAGAGTAGGCAAGTGCCAATCCTTCGTGACAGGATTAATTAAGTGGTTCACCATCAAGCTCGGTAACCAGAGTCGTCCCCGACCATTGGCAGGACGTGGTCTAATATCCGGAATCCATGGATCTCTCCAAACCGAAATAGAACTACCCGAACCTACCGCCCATCGCGCTCCATATTCCACTAAATCTTTCGTTGAAAAAATACTCCTCCAGGCAAAGGAGGGATTAGAAGGTTTTTTGGCCATAAGCGGGTGTTTATTGCTAAAATATCGGCCTTTCAAAACCCTCGCCATTAATGACGTCGGGTGTTGAATTAAACGCCAATACTGTTTTGCTAACATAGCATCATTAAATTGTTCCAAGGCTCTGAAACCTAGACCCCCATCACACTTATCCTTACATAGTTTATCCCAAGCCACCCAATGTAAACCATGAGCCTTATCGTTGGATTTCCACCAAAAAGTGGAAATAGCACTCGTTAATTTAGATGTCAACTCTTGCGGCAATTTGTAGCAGGACATCACATGCGTGGGAAGTGCCAAAGCCACCGATTTAATCATAATCTCCTTACCACCTTTTGATAAAAGCTTTGCATTCCAACCATTGACACGATCATCCAATCGATCCTTGACATATCCAAAAACCTTATTTTTTGAACCCTGGAGGCTTTCAGGAATGCCCAAATAAGATCCCATACCTCCCTCTTTGGTAATACCAATAACTGACTTCAACTGATCCCTTATCTCAGTAGGAACCTTCTTGCCAAACATTATAGATGATTTCTCTAAATTAACCTCTTGTCCTGAGGCTTTGCCGTAATTCCTGATAATTTCCATGACCGTCTGACATTCTGTCGCCTCTGCTTTACAGAAGAAAAGACTGTCATCAGCAAACAACAAATGCGAAATGGTAGGACTATCCCGGGCGATTGTGATACCCGTTACCTTTTTCTCCCGTTCTGCCTTTTTGATATTCGCTATCAGAACCTCTGTACAGAGTATAAACAAGTACGGTGACAACGGGTCCCCCTGACGAAGACCCCGCTGTGGTTTAATAAAACCCCGGGGTTGACCATTAAGAAGAACTTGATACGACACCGAAGATACACACCACATGATCCAAGAGATCCAATTCCGATCAAACCCTAACTTAACCATGACTGCCTCTAAAAAAGCCCATTCTACACGGTCATAAGCCTTACTCATATCCGTTTTGAAAGCCAGAAATTCCGACTTGCACCTATTATTAGTATTTAACCCATGAAACATCTCCTGCGCAACCAATATATTATCCGTTATTAAACGACCCGAAACAAAAGCCGACTGAGTTTCGGAAACCAAAGATGGGAGAAACCGCTTAAGCCGAAAACACAGGATCTTAGAAATAATTTTATAGCTCACATTACAAAGACTTATCGGCCTAAACTCCGCCATCCGCTGCGGACGATCAACTTTAGGAATAAGACAAATATTCGTCTCATTTAAACACGGGTCAAAACGTCCTGAACGGAAAAACTCTCTGACTAGAGCCACTAAATCCCCTTTTAAGGAAGACCAGAATCGTTGAAAAAACAAGGCCGTCATACCATCAGGTCCTGGTGTCTTCTCCGGGTGCATAGCAAACAGAGCTTTCCGAACTTCGGCTTCAGAAATATCCCGAATTAGATCTCTATTCATAGTATCCGATATTAAAGGGGTAACCTCCTGTAACATCTCTGACACACCTTGAGCATCTGAATTCCTAAAAAGGTCCTCAAAATATTTTGTAGCAATATTCTCCATACCTGAAGCCGATTCATTCCATACATTATCTGTATCAAAAAGACCAATGATCCTATTTCTTACCCGACGCTGTTTAGTAGAAGCTTGGAAAAATTTTGTATTCTTATCCCCAACCCTTAACCAGAACTTCCTACTCTTTTGTTGCCAATATAACTCCTCATCCCGATATGCTTCTTTTAATTTCCTCTCTATACCTCGAATTTCCTCCTGAGAAATTGAATCATCCATTTTCGCCTCCTGTAACGCCGCCTTTAAGGACGAAATGAGTCTTGGGCCAGAAAAAATATTATTCTTTCTCCACCAAGAAATCGAATTCCTGCAATTCTTTATTTTATCCACAAAGCCCGTAGGCCGGAAATTTATAGTACGATTCCAACCTGACTCAACTGCCCCGGATAATCCATCCTTCCCCAACCAGCATTTGTCAAAACGGAATTGCCGATTCCGTTTTATATGTGTCTTCAGACAAGTTGCCAAAATTGGACAATGATCAGAACCAATCATATCCAAATAGTTTACCTTGGAATTCGGGAAAAAACCTTGCCAGTCCTCATTACCCAAAGCACGATCTAACCGGCACCGAACAACCTGGTTATTGCACCGATTACCCCTCCATGATAAATGCTCACCATAACAAGGAAACTCTAACATCCCACAATGTCGGATCATGGAATTAAAAGGCACAAAAGAAGAGGCTGGACGCAAAGCACCTCCCCTTTTCTCATGATTACCACTCAATTCATTGAAATCACCAATCATAAACCACGGATCAACACGGAAAGACCCGATATCCGATAATTTATCCCATACTTTTACTCGATTTTGGGGGACCGGATCCCCATAAATAAAAGACATATAAACTAATTGTTGGCCAAAGAAAGCTTGTACATCTATAATGCGATCACAATCATAAAGAACTGAGAGTTTTATTTCATCTTTGTAAAATAATGCTAAACCACCACTTGTCCCGCAGGGTTCAACAGTATACAAATTATTAAAACCAAACTTATTCTGAAACTTTTGCAAATAAGAAAAACATTTCTTAGTTTCTGATAAAAATAAAATGTCTGGTCGATGTTGCTTCCATAAATCACCCAAATACTTCTCTGTCAGATCAACCCCAATGCCCTGACAGTTCCAACTCAGGATCTTCACGTGTGCGCCGGTGGTTTCGGGAGAGCCACCGTCCCTTTCTTGACTTGACGACTACCATCCGCTGGTTTACCTCTCAAGGGAATATCTTGCCTCCCCTGACTCTTCTGTTTTTTTCCTGCACCTGCAGGTTTAGATAACGCCTTAGCCAATAACCGTTTCCCCGGAGAAGCCAAAGTCCTAACAACATTTTTAGCAACTATTCCTGAACCACTAACACCCTTTCTAACATTAGGCCTATTAAGTCTCACCCTATGTATTACCGGATCCACTAGCTTAACATCAGCCAAAGCGTTATTAACAAGACCCAAAACCGAATCCGGCAAGACTAAAACAGGAGGTTTACCTTGTGAGTCACCAGTCATATCCGACTGTGAATCCGTACCCTGCTCGGTGAGAGTGTCGTCCTCCTTACCCAACTCAGTATCAGGTATAACCGCATCATCACCTTCGGGATATTCTCCCTCCTCCAACAAGTCATCATTCTCCTCCATAAAGCCAGTCTCCTCTCCCTCCTTGACCAATCCGGTGAGAGTCTCTTCCGGAGCAACCGTAACAGCCTGAGAAGTGGAACCTCTCCCAACCGCATCCTCTTCCTCTTGGGATCTCTTTGCAACAGCATTCTGTTTCACCGCGCTCCCCTGTTTGACCTTATACAACGGTTTTGGCCACACAGGTCCCATACCCTTTCGATTCAGATTGAAGGAAGGAACCTGTCCCTCTAACTCACCACTTAGCATCTGCGAACCTCTCTGTCCACCAGAGCCACTAGACTCCACAGCTGTAAACTGTTTTTTCTGTCCCCACGTTGAACCTTGGAACCTTTCTTGATATCGGGAACCATAAGCACCCCCATCTCCGTGCATACCCTCGTGACCCTGGAAATCCAAAGCCCTCTTAACATGCTTCCTTGGTTTCTCCCAACCACCTTCACTTTTGAATCCCCCTTGCTTACCCTGAAGATGATGTTTCAGAACAAACCGTTTATCCACTTGCTGTTCCGCGACCTGCTCCCCCGCTCCCTTCTTCAATTCTGGGCACTCACGCACATCATGAGTTAGACGAGAACAATGCTCACAAAAACCTGTCAGCTTCTCATACTCAAGGGAGACAATAACCTCATCTCCAAACTCAAAGGGAACAACCATCTTGAAAAGGAGAGGATTAAAGCCATTAACAGTCACACAGAAACTTCCAGTCTCCTCATCAATCTCCCTGAGAATACCCACCTTCTTACCTATTGCTCTCAAAGTCGCTTCTTCCCAAAGATGCATGGGAATACCCGTTACCTTAACCCAAAAGTTGATTGCGGAGGGATAAGTAGATGATATGATAGGCTCCCATTTCACCAACGCGAGCATCCACCCATCAAAATGGTATGGACCGTTCATCAGCACCGCCTGCAGTTCCTCTTCAGCCTCAAAATTAAACTGAAATAAGCCCTGACCCAAGTCTGCTCCTACCACCTTGTCCTCCAGCTTCCAAATCTTCGGTAGATTAGCCACCAAAGACTCCATTTGCTGAACACTTGGATTCATCAAACGCCCAATAAGAGTCAGTGAGAATTGTTGTATTCTCTGAGCCAAAACCGAATTAGCGATCCTCACTGTCTCCGTACGGACCAACGGAGCTTTGCCTTTGTTGAGTGCTAACTGAGACATGATAGACCACCAACGACACAACCAAAACTCCTTGAGGTCTGAAAAACACGACACCGCAAGACACAATTCTCTCAGAAAATCAGACAAATCGCCCACTGAAGAAAGAATGATCCAGCAGTTATAAAACCACCCTATCAAACTGAGCTCGCGGATAAATACCACTTGAACAAAACACCCATTGTCAAGGGATAGACAAAATCTGTCCGAAATTGATATCTCAGAGAACATCACAAAACATTCCAGAATCACCAATACAAGATCGTAACGAGATACCCATCTGACAAACCAAGGAAAGAGAATTGATCTCATACCATAATTAACATACCAATGAATCCTCCCGATAGTATATTCAGGTGGAGCCTCAATCAACATGATATGAAAATCTCGACAATGTATAACAAGCAAAATCAATCGCCATGCAATCCGGAAGCAAATCCTATCGCACTCGCAATCAACCCGAATCGAATCAACCTCAATAAAACCAACCCGATACAAATCCTCAATCCACCCGTACCGTATCGAATCCTCAATCAGCCCGATAAGATTCGATCCAACTCGATCCCCACCATAGAGAAAGAGATCCCGTAAGTCCCGAGTGAACCCAGACCAAATCGAAGACAGATTTCCGATCCATCTCCGAGATCCAAACGTAACCAGAGCACACGAAAGACCAATCTTCCGCCTCTCAACAGCACTGAATTTTATGCATGTAATTATAAGTAAACACATAAAACACAACTTGAGTTTATAAGAATGTATTCTCGATTACTTGATAAGAATCTATCTATCTATATAAAGTTAATTTTTGTTTTTTCTCCTTCCTCTTCATCATTATCCACCTAAGCAATGCTATATATATATTTTTGCATTAAAATTTACTATTTTAAACTAAAAGATATCTTGTGCTTAAAGCACGGATCAACATTTATAAAAAAAATTATAATATAATCAAAAAATTATTTTTCTATTTCTTTAAAAAAATTATTTTGTTTGAGATAATATTTATTTTTAATTGTTTTAAATATATATACATATTTTTAATACTAATTATTTTAGAATATTATACTATTTTATTTTTTGATGTATATTACAGTTTTATATGATTTGGTTGTTGTATTTGCATCAATATTTTGTGAAATATGAAATAGTAATTTTAATATTATAATTGTGAGCAAATAAAATTTATCAACTATCTAAATTTAGTTTTACCAACCCGCTAATATGGAAATTAAAACAAACATTTATTTTCATAGATTGAATAATATATTTTTACATTAAAAAAAGAGTAATATATCTTCGTTTTTTAAAATTCAAATCACAACATATACAGAAAAATTCTGCATATTTATTAATCAAAAGTATTATATGAAATTCCAAACAATTTGTAAATAAAATAAAAGAAAAATGATAGGAGAATCATAATTTGAAATCTTAATAAAATATTCGAAATCTAGTTATTAAAAATAATTTTGTTGTTACTTGGATATAAAATCTTAGTTTTTGAGATTCTGATTGGTTTATATTTTTAAAAAAAATATTATTAATTTTCATCTATAATTTTATTAGAGAGAGAAAATATTTTTTTTTAACTAATAATTATCTGTATTTTTAGAAATTTAGCTGTTCATTTTTTTTTTATTTTTTTTTTCATTTACAAATTATTTTTGATTTGAATATAATTTTTTTTTTACTTTTCTAGATTTTTTATTTTTGATCTGTTAGTGTTTTCTATTTTTAATTAATTATAATTAATTAATTAATTAATTAATCTTAATTAAAATTTTCTAATGGCAACTGAATGTAATTTTTTACATATTTTAAGGTTAGTTTCATATTTGTACTTCTCAATTAATATAGTAGGATATTTATTCATTGCATATTTAATTATTTATTACTTATAATTAATAATAATAAAAATAATTAATAATAATATAAAATAAATAAAAACGAATTTAAAAAATTAATTATTATTTTAAATAATAAAAACAATAATATATTTTATAATAAATAATTAAAATTATAACTATATAAAAATAAATTAAGTAACATAAATGAAAATTTTAAAATAATAAAAATAATATTATGAATTTGTTTTAATAATAATGTTATTATTCAAATTTTAACCAAAAAATAATTATATTCCAAAATTTAGAATGAGTTAATGAGTTTTAGAATGGAAGTAAGATTTTAATGCGCGGTGGAGTAAAAATTAATTTATGTAATTGTATTTATAAAATTCTAAATAGAAAAATAAAATTGAAGTGAAACATTAGTTTTTAAGAAACATATACTACACAGATTTATTATTAAATTTAACTTAAGAAAAATATTAATTACTCAGCTCAACTTAAAGTTTTGATAAAAAATGAAGACATTGTAAGGATCACACTTTTTTTTGGGAAAACTATGAAAAAACCTTTTGAAAAATAATCCATGTAAAAAAACATAATCAATGGTCACTAAATATAGAAAAAAATGATATGTAATTCGTTACAAAAAGTGACATGTCATATGTGTAGCATAACTCAAAATACACATTATCAACTAAAATTACAATTCTATAATATGATAAAAAACTAAAATATAAAAAAATTTTGAAATTTCATCAATTTTATCAAATACTATGCTTGGATTTGCTCAAGTCCGGACCAATATTTGTTAAAAGATAAATGAACTATTTATTTATTAGCTAAACCACAAAATATCTTATTCTATTTGTCTCAACAACAGTTTAGTTAGAATTATAATGGTGTGCTAAAAAAATGTTTGCGCATTCTACAATTCCATTCAGTTAGGGTTTCAAATTTTTCTGACTACAAGCCTCTTGGGTTTTAGTATAAGATAGGCACAACATAGAACCACAATTATTATTTTCCGTCGAAACAATGATTAAACAATTGACGCGTAGACCCGCATGTGTTAATACAAGTTGTTAGTTTTTTATAAAACAAAATTATTAATTTCATTACGGAGCGTAGGCCGGATTGTCCCCGGATATATATTTTATTTATCTTTTATTTTACAAATATTAAATCAGTTGAAATTAATTTGACATAAAATAAAATTAGAGAAATATCCTATAATAGCAAGTTTTTCTTCCAACATTAGCAAACATCTTTAAATTTTCCAAAACTAGCATTTATATATTGAGATTATTATTTAATTTAAATAATAAAATTCATTTTATCTCAAATGAAACTAACGAATTTTAGATCTCAAAGCTCCGACGAACCTTGTGGTGAAGATTCCAAGTTGAGATTTTCATTTCCGATCTCAGATCTTTTCAATTAAGTGCCAATAGATCGATTGATTCCAATAAAATAAAAATCCACATCAAAAAAAATATTCATTCACCAGATTCCGATTGAAGATCAAAGTTTAATTAAGCTAAATGGTGCTTTCGTCGTTTACGATAATGAATGTGGCGGAGGAGAGTCTTCCGGCTACAATTACGTACGGCAGATGATTGGGGGAAAGTATCAACGATTCTGTTTGATATGGATGGTGTCCTTTGTAACAGTGAGAAGCTTTTTAGATGTGTTGCCATTGATGTTTTTGCTGAGACATGTGTGTTTAGATTGAATCTATTTTCATGTTAATGTGTGTTTAGATTGATTTTATTGATTTATTGGGTTGGGCAATGCAGAGTTGAAGCCATGTTTTTAGGAAGTGTTGCTTTAGTCAAAAGAGTATAAGGATTTGATGCAGATGCAGCTACAAAGTGATTCTTTGAGATATATTTCGATAAGGTGATGTTTATGCTACTTAATTAGAACACTTAGGAGGGGGATTTTCTTTACATTAGTAACTTGTTGATATTCTTGTGATTGATTGTACTCGAGCTTTGTTGTATTTTTGATTTGCGGAATGTCTTGAGATAGAGGTGAAGAAAAGATAGCAGAGAGTTGATGATGAAGATGATGATGAAGTTTGAGTTCAGGTCATTATGGAAGCCCTTCCTAAACTTCAAGAATGTCTTCCTAAAAGCTATGGAATCATTCCTAAATCTTTGAAAAATATGTTTTTAAATATCTCTATACTATGTGGTTTGCCTTATTATATCACATATTACTCCATTAGTGATGTATAATGATTTGATATTGTCCACATATTGGTGTTTTATAATAAAGGTAGCAAATATGAATATGCAGCATGATGTTTTAGGAAGACCTTCCTAAACGTTAATGACTACTTCCTAATTTTCAAGAAGTCTTTTCTAAATTATATTTAGACTACCTATCTTATGTTTTGCATTAATGTAACACAATCTAATTTAACATAATCCCTAAGATAATGTGATCAAAACATGGATGTCATACTGAATGATATGTAATTTTATTTGAATATCTTGAATCTAAAAAAATGTGTTTAGAATCTTTTTATTTTTATGTTTTGCCTTAATGTATCACAGATTTTCCCAACAATGTGGGGGTAATGAAAATTGTTTTCGTGCAAGTCTTAGTTATATGTACAAAATTGGTGTTTAAAGAGACTCAAATATTTTATGAAGGTCACCCTGAATTTATGAAGACCTTCCTAAACCATAGAGAGTCATGTCATGGCATATTAGCATCAATTTGACACAATGTATCTGCCTAACGAAGCACACCATCAATCCATCTAAACCGAATTTCTTCAGTGGTGAATCGAATCTGTAGCGCGGAGAAAGAGAAGACCCAAGATTATGAATTGAATCTTCTTCGTTTCCTAAACAAATAAGCCATAATCTTCTTCACTTGAATCATCCTGCTTTTCTCCACTCTCACCACCACCACCACCACTTCCGTCAGCCTTTCACTAGACCTACGCTGTCGATCCCACATGTTTCTCTTTACTCTCATCGGTTTCAGTGTTTGTCATGGCGAGATCCATCGCTACTTCGACTCTACATGGAAATAGAGACTAGTAATAATATTCTTACCGGAGACTCGTCGGATTGATTTGGTATGGAGGTGAAACATCGGAGTTGATGTGGATGATTCCGGAGGAGATGAAGCGAAGGAGAAAGATGAGGAGAAGAGAAGCAATTTTGTGAAAAGAAATATTTAATTTTGTGTATATGATTTTGTGCTAATTTTGGAACATTTAAGAGTATATGCTAGTTTTGGATTAAAAACTAAAATGAGTGCTATTTACTTATGAAATTACAGCGTATAGAGAAGTTTTATTTAAAATAGTATTCAGACTAAATTGAAATCCACTTTAAAATTTATAGTTGAAATCCGCTTTAAAACAAAAATTTCCAGATTAAATTGTTTTTTATGTGTGGGTTATTATTTATTATTTCAATATTATCAGTAAAAATCTTACAATTTTTTCATAATCCGCATAGTTACGCATGTCTTACTCTAGTATGTATATAAAGGTGCAGTATATTTTACTATGTTATATTTGAGATATTTTTAATTTTCTATTAAATTATCATTTAATTTTCATAGAAGAAAAAAATTGAATATCATTTATTATAGTTTGTAAGTATATATTAGATTTTAATGTCCTAAAAACCTTAATTAGATTGAAAATCCTTAATTAGTTTAAATATCTACAATATATTATTTATCATAGTTTGTAAGAAAACAAAATCAAATATCATTATCATAGTTTGTAAGTAATATTAGATTTTCTTGTGATGAAAAAATCCTTAATTAGATTAAAAAGCCTTAATTGGTTTAAATAGCTACAATAATTATTATAGTTTGTAATTTTTTTGATAACTAAAAAGCCTTAATCAGTTTAATCAACAACATATTATTTATTATAGTTTATAAGAAAAAAATAATTATCATTTATAATAGTGTGTAAGTAATATTAGATTTCCATGTTATGAAAAATCCTTAATTATATTTAAAAGCCCAAATTAGTTTAAATAGCTACAATATATTATTTATTATAGTTTGTAAGTATTGTATATTTGAAGCTGAATCACAGCACCATTATCATATCTAAGCATTTGCTTTTGGAGCGTTCCTAATTAATCTGTGCCAAATTGTGTTTTCCTTTTAACGAAAATGGAACAAAAAGGGTATGAAACTTTGTTTCGTCCATATACAATTTCTGTGAACCCTAAAGATCTTTATTTTTTGTTATTTTGATTTTTTATTATACAGCAAAACTGGTGGTGAAGGTTTGAGAAATGGAGATGTTGTAAATAAGGACAAGATCAGTGAGTTGCCTGAAGATTTGCTTCTGCATATATTGTCTTCACTTCCAACAGAAATTGCTATAACCACTAGCGTTTTGTCTAAACGTTGGAGATCTCTTTGGACCTTGGTGCCAAATCTCAAGTTTGATTCTGAGTATCATTATAGATTTTCAGAGAATGTTTGTAGATCTTTAATTTTACATAAAGCTCTGGTTTTAGAGAGTTTTCATTTGAGAGTTGAATATGAGCGTGATGCTTCAGATGTTGGGATATTGGTTGGAATTGCTTTTGCACGCCATCTGCGTAAATTGGTACTCACTTTTGAATTTCAGGATGAAGGCTCAGTAAGATTTCCGAGTGTTTTGTGTATTTTCAATAATACACTAGAGATCTTGAAACTGGAGGGTTCAATTCTTTTGGACCTTCCTTCTCCGGGTTGTTTCAAGTCCCTGAGAGAGCTGCACCTTTACTATGTACACTTCAAAGACGAAAAATCTGTTTGCAACCTTTTATGTGGCTGCCCTAGTCTTGAAGATTTGGTCGTGCATATATCTGACAATGTGGAGACCTTCACTGTTGCGGTGCCATCGTTGCAAAGACTAACCATAAATGATAGTTACCCAGAAGAAGGTAAGGGAGGCTATGTAATAAATGCTCCTTCTTTGAAATACTTGAACCTTAAAGGGATCCATAGGGTTGAGTTTTGTCTGATTGAGAATGCGGTAGAGCTGGTGGAGGCTAAAATCAGTGACGTTTCTTATATAACCAACGAAAATATTTTGGAAACTCTAACTCACACCAAACGTCTTTCCTTAAACTTATCACCCTTACAGGTAATATTTAGATTTAAGATTTTTCACATGGTTTTATATGTAATTGGCTGACATATTGTTTTGTTTACCAATGTTGTCTCATGCACAAGATTACGTATCCTATTGGTAAAATCTTCGATCAGCTTTTATATTTGGAGCTGCGTACAAATAGAAAAGAGTGGCGAAATCTACTTTCGCTCATGCTCGATAGATCTCCTAAATTACAAATCCTAAAGCTCATCGACGTAAGCCATTTCATTCATTAGGATATTCTAAGCTCTACTTTCATGTAGTTTGATGATCTAGTATTTACACATTGATTGCTTTGGCCGCAGCCATATCACTTTGATAGAGAAGATAGTCTGAACGGCCAGGAATGGAATCAACCGACATGTGTACCAGAATGCTTGTTGTTCCATCTTGAAACATTTTTGTGGACAGGATACGAATGGCAACTAGAAGATGAGAAAGAAGTGGCTACGTACATTCTAAAGAATGCAAGACGCTTGAAGAAAGCAACTCTCTCCACAAAACCCATCGAATCTAAAGAGCTCGAGAAGTTGGAAAAGAGACGTCAGATGCTCAACGAGTTGACTATTGTGGTTAGGGCATCAAATTCATGTCACCTCGTGTGTGAAGCTGATACCTACTCTTGGAATTGATAGGATATTTTTCTTTTCAATTAGGATTCTATTTTGTGGATTTATAAAACTGGTAGAATATTATTATATTATTAAAAAATCTACAAATTCGTCTTCTATCTCCAGACTTTTTATGCAATTGCTTGATCCTTTTATTTACTAATAAACACAAGTATATAACTAAAGGGCTTCACTGGTTCAACCGCAGCGTTTGCGGTAGATTGCGGAAGCGGGTGATTGTGATTTCAAATGTTATTAAGCGTTTTGAATGATTGGTTTAGCGTTTTAAAATGGGTGCGTTTGCGGGAGTTTACGACTGGTTGACCAGCGGGTGAAATAGCGGTTAAAACATAATAAATGTAATATATAATTATATCTATGTTTAAAAATACCAAAAGTTTTATTAAATTTGATTTATAATTATAATTCATTAAAAAATATTAAAATAATTATTTAAAAAATAAATAAATTTCATATTGAAATATAATTGCTTTATGCATTTGGCTTTTTACCAAAACTTTTAATCAAGTAATTTGATAAATGAAAAAACATAGATCTTCTTTTTTAAATCTCACACACTCAATAAGTTCCGTGGGGCAGTAGTTGCATCAGTAGTAATGATCAAACGAGAATTGAGAAGAGTCACTCGTGATTTGTTTTTATATATTTTTTTTTAAAAAAATTCTGATGAAATGTATATTTATTTAGATTTTTTTGAACATATGTGCAATGTGCCATTAATTTTACATCAACTTTTCTGAGTTATTGTTAATTGAAATCTTATTTTCTTCAAATTGTTTATTTTTTAATATTTTCAATCGTATTCATACTTCATTTTCTCCAATCCTTAATGAATAATATATATATATATATATAAAAAATACTTCATTATCATTGATTTGTTTCAATTTTTTTTTTTTAAAAAAGTTCTAACCGCAATTGTCTGCAACCGCAAACGCTTGCGGGAAACAGCTTTTGGAATTCAGTGGTTTGGAGCAATTGGAAACTATTTGGATCGATTGGGATTTGGGAGCGGTTTTTGTGATTGGAACCAATCGCTAGCAACCGCTACCACTCGAAAACGCAGTGTTTGCGGGTGGTAACGAGAAAACCAGTCAGGCTCTGGATCTAATCACTTTAGACAGCATTTGCATTTGCGTTTGGAGCGTTCCTAATTAATCTGAAGCAAATCATAGTCTCTATTCAACAAAAATGGAACAACATTAGTATGTTTTATTTATGTTTTGCTGGTATTTCGTTTCCATGATTTTCGTAGTTTCAGGCGTTCCAACTAATAATATAAATATCGATAATTGCTTATGAAATTAGACCTGTTTACCATAATTTTTCATAATATATCTTATACTTATAATCGTTATAGTTTTTTGTTTGCATTGTTACTTGATTCATTATGACTTCTAAATTGATATTTTTTACTCAATTTTTTTTTGTCATATTTTATCATGAGTTTCATGGTTATGCTTTTTTTTACTAACAGTTATATAATATGTTCAATATTTATGAAGTTTTGGTCATATTTGTTTTTCTATCTTTTACAAGATAACTTTAATTTTATTTGTAACCTATACTTTCAAACCATTTTGTTTCTTTCAAATTATATCAAAATATATAATTCTAAATTTAATTTTTTTTATTATATATATATTTTTGAAATATTTTTCGTGACATTGCAAGGGATCTGAGACAGAGTATTTTTTTATCCTTTTTATGGAGACGGGTAGTTATGTTGTGGAATTTATTGTTTTAATTGTTAAATAGGTACTGACTAAAATAGATGTCAAAGCCTAAAATAAAGGGATTCTTACACAAAATCTGCAATTCCTTGTTTTTAAAGGAGACCGAGATAATATAATGGGAAAACGTGAAGATTGGTCAGTGACCGCTTGCGTTTTCCTATTCTTGTCTTTGGCATCACAAGTCCATTGTTCGAGCCAAACACATTTGTCCCGGTCTGAACTAGGAGTTCGTTCGTTATGTGACAATGCACTTCCTCGCGTGCTATCGCCAAAGGAAAAAGATTTAATCAAGGAGCTCCCCGGACAACCTTCTGACGTTAGTTTCAGACAGTATGGCGGTTATGTGGCTGTAAACAAAACGGCTGGTCGATTTCTATACTACTATTTAGTGGAAGCCATCAAACCGTGTGACTCTACTCCTCTTGTGATCTGGTTAAACGGAGGTACACATAGAATAGATAATATTAATATGTATCCCTCTACGTACAAACTCTTTTTATTTTGAAACTATTATATTTCTATAATCAGACTCTTCTTAAAAAATTGAAATGATAATTACTCTTTTAGTTTCTAATTTTTGATGAGGAAGTATTTTTTTGTCATAATCATTGAGACTTAAACGGGTAACTTAAAAAAAAAAAAAAAAAAAAAAAAAAAAAAAAAAAAAAAAAAAAAAAAAAAAAAAAACAGGACCGTGCTGCTCATCTCTAAACGGTGGGGCATTTCAAGAGCTTGGTCCATTCCGAATACATGAGGACAACACGCTATTCCGCAATCCTTATTCATGGAACAACGGTACATTATAAGTCTATTAATGACTCTTATAAGCTTTGATATATATTCACAAGATATAATGAGATTAGTCAGTATGCAACTAATTACACGTATGAATTTGCATGCAGAGGCGAATGTGTTGTTCTTAGAAACGCGTAGGATTCTCGTACTCGAAAACTGAAGATGCGGAGAAAATTGGGGAACAAGGGGACACGCTAACAGCAGAAGATAATTACATCTTCTTGTTGAATTGGCTTGAAAGATTTCCGGAATATAAAAAAAGAGAAATTTACATCGCCGGTCAGAGTTACGCCGGCCACTATGGTCCCCAGCTTGCCCAGATTATCCTTCGCCGTAACAACCAGACCTTCATCAACTTACGAGGCATGATGATTGGTAATGCAGCACTTGAGGTGAGTTCCGTGGATGAACATACCAACCAATATTTTGTGAGTCATGGTTTCTTGTCCCAAGAACTTGTGAATAACCTCGACAAATTCTGCACCATAGACAAGTCATCTGATATGGATAAGTGCTTCGAATGGCAAGACAAAGTAAATAATCAAAAGAAAAATGTGGACGTTTACAATATATACGCTCCAATGTGTATAAACTCCACATCGAGCACCAAACTCAAGAATTGCACGACAATAATGAACGTTGATCCGTGCCAAGCCAACTACGTGAATGCTTATCTTAACATGAAAAATGTTCAAGAAGCGATACATGCCAACACCACGAATTTACCGTACCCGTGGACCGCTTGCAATGATGGGTTGGAAAGCAATTGGAACGATACTCAAAGAGAAGAGTCAATGATTCCTGTTCTTCACGAACTGATGGGTAAGGGTGTCCGAATGATGTTTTACAGTGGAGACATGGACGCAGCAGTTCCGTTTACATCTACATTGGCCACGCTGAAGTATATGAATCTAACGGTTGTAAATGAATGGCGTTCGTGGTTCACCGAAGGGCAGGTGGGAGGGTACACAGTGGATTACAAAGGCAACTTGTCCATTGCAACTGTGAGAGGAGCAGGTCATAGTGTCCCTATGGACCAACCTATACGTGCTCTTACTCTCTTTACCAACTTTATCCGTAACACTCCTCTCCCCAAAACACCATGATTTGTGTAACATGTCACCCCTATAATAAACTTAATAAACTTAATAAGACACTTTGGTTCAATGATTGAAAGATATATGAATATCATGTTTTTTAAATCGTATATATGAAAAAAAAAAAAAAAAAAACTCCCACCAATTTCTTCCTTTTGCATGTTTATATAATTAGTCATTTTCAGGTCTAAATGGACATACATGTGCGTGTGTGATACAACACTCTACAAATTATTTTATTAGGTTAATTATTGTCAAGCAAAGAAAATGTCGAAATCATCAAACATAAGATTAATACAACAGTGGTCACATACACAATATTCTCAATCCGAAAAATGCATTGTGTCTCTTCCAAAGATATATATATATATATATATATATATATATATTGTTAAAATTTCTATATTCGATTATTTTTTATTCATTTCATTGCAATTTGTTTTGTTTTCGCTTCATAGCAATAATGGATTCAATTTATAACCCTAAAAAAAATACATCGGTCTCATTCTCATACGTGTTA